>NC_092748.1:8676263-8976263 GCF_047496795.1 Chiloscyllium punctatum
GTTTCTGTAATGGGGAAAGCTAACCATCTAAGATCCTCCAGCCATTGTAGACAGAGGGACTGGTAACTGTGCAGAATCTGAAAAGAACGTGTATAGTAAACATCATGGTACTGGAGGTCCATTGAGGCACCTCAGAGTGAAATGTGCTCTATTGAGAATGGCTGAATTTTATTGCACTTCCATCGCGTCCAATATGAAATATTTCATAATTCACTAATACAACTTCTATGAATAAAATATATTTCATAAAAATATCAAGGACCAGAATTTCAGCACAAGACTGAGGTCATGGTTTACCAGCATAAGTGATCCCTGTGATCCCCTGTTTCACAGTTGGATAACCTATTGCAGATTCCTTAAAGCACTGGAGAAGTACCACCAAATTGTGCTTTCACAAGATCCTCCAAATCCAATGGCAAGAAAAAGATAGTTCAACAATAGCATTCTCTCCCAAGCCAACATGGCCAGCAATGAGGCACTAATCATTCAAAACTGGCCTCACTGTGAAGAACATGTCATTTGTATAACTAACAATAAATTCCATAATCAATTATTCTTAACAATTATTCTCCCAGGAGGACAGGGCAAGTGCTTTAAGAACGTCCTAAAAGAATCCCAGAAGAAATCAAACTTTCCTGTTGACCCTGGAGAGCCCCTGCCTTGTGACTGACCAAACTGCAGAAAGTTAATTCATGAAGGCACTGAACTTCAGAGGGAATGGGAGAAATGTGCAAACGTTCAAACATCCCAAATGCTAACTCTCTAGACACCACCTGCCTTGCGTGTGGCAAGGTTTGCAGGTCACACATTTGACTTCGCAGCCATCTCGGAACCCGCTGGACCAGAGTGAAACAAGCCATCCTCAGTCCCAAGAACAATGTAAAGAAAATCCTATACTTTTAAAATAATGTACCATCCCCATTCCTTCATCAGAAGAGTATTAACAGTGGGATTTTGGTTATGTTAAGAAATTCAAGAAGTGAGCAGAGGGTCATGGAGATTCAACACAATTGTTCAAAATTATGAGTAGTAACAAGAGTGTAAAGATTTCTAGTAGATAGCAAAGAAAAGGTGGTGGGGAGGGGAGATAAAAGTTCTAACTATAATTGAAGTTGTGATAAGACCAATGCATTCCTTGAATGGATAATGAAAGCAGATTCAATAGTCACTTTCAAAAAGGAACTTGAAAAAATAACACCAAGTTGAAACAAATTACTGCAAATTCAGGAATCTGGATCAAAGACAACAAATGCTGGAGACCACAGTGGATCAGACAGCATCCACAGAGAGAGAGTGCAATTAATGTTTCAAGTCTAGATGATACTTCATCTAGGAGGGGGCAGCATTAATGTTATAATTGGTGAGGGTGTGAGGGGCTAGTGGGTGTAGGGTACTGATGGAGAAAAGATGTTGATGTTTCAGATTAAATGATCGGAATGTGAGAATGGCAGAAAATGTTATGTCTCCTGCCAGACTTTAAAAGGACAGTAACTGGGATGGGGGGAGGGGAAGACATGATAACAGGCTAAAAGAAAGGGAAGAAATGGTTCACAAATTAAAGGTGTTGAACTCCATATTAAAGCCCAACTTCTTTTCTCTAATGCAAATAGCATTCCTAAACCCCTCTCCTCTCTACCCTCATCAGACCTCTGTGACATGAAGATTGGGACAATCTACCTCTGTTGTCTCTCCCGTCACCAGACTACCTAGCCAAATCCTCCATAATGTTCACCTTCCTCCATCTAATCCTCTAATGCATAACTTTGTCTATTTGATCTCATTCCCTCTCCAAAACCATCACGTCCACGAGACCCACCTCCACAGTGTGCCGGTCACCCTCCTAGATGAAGGGCTTCTGTCAGAAATGTCGACTCTCCTACTCCTCAGATGCTGCCTGACTTGCTGTGCTTTTCCAGCACCATACTTTTCGATGAAGGATGTTATTACACTGGAAAGGGTGCAGAAATGATTTACAAGGATGTTACTGAGACTCGAAGGTTTGAGTTATAGGGAGAGGCTGGAACTTCTGTCCCTGGAGAATAGGAGGCTAAGTGGTGACCTTATAGAGGTTTATAAATCATAGGGGCAGTATAATAGGGTGAATAACCAAGGTTTTTTCCTTAGGGTGGGATAGTCTAAAACTAGAGGGCATAGGTTTAAGATGAGAGAGGAAAGATTTAAAAGGGACCCAGGAGCAACATTTTCCCACACAGAGGGTGGGGCAGATCTAGAATAAGCTGCCAGAGGAAGTGGTAGAGGCGGGTATAATTAAGACATTTAAAAACCATTTGGACAAGTACATGGATAGGACAGTTTTAGATGGATATGGGCTAAACATAGGCAAATGGGACTAGTTCAGTTCAGGAAAACTGGTCGGCATGGACCAGTTAGGCAGAAGGGCCTGCAGCATGCTGTATGACTCCACGAACCTATTCACACCCAATCTCTCCTCCCAGCTCACGTTAGGTGGCACTGTAAAAGGATCTCTTTCAGGTGTTGTTCCCCTCTCCATTAAGTCTGTCATCACCCATTGCTCAAAACAAACTCCATTGCCAACCTCACTTTCATCTCCAAATTCCTTGAACATGTTGTCATCTCCCAAATCTCTCCAAGCAGGTTTCTCTCCCGGTTAATTACAACCCTTAGCAAATTATTTTCAAACTTATCAAATAGCTCTTATCAAAGTCACAATTTACATCAGTGTGACTGTGACAAAGGTGAACCTTTCCCTTTATTGTTCACTACAGCCTCTGACACAGTTAATCACACCATTCTCCTCCAACACTTTCTGACTGTCAACGCCCCGGATGGGACTATTCCATTTTTATTTGCCTTATCATAACCATGATGTGGAGGAGCCAGTGCTGACCTGGGGTGTACAATTTTTTTTTAAATCACACAACACCAGGTTATAGACCAACAGGTTTATTTGGAAGCACTAGCTTTCAGAGTGCTACTCCTTCATCAGGTAGCTGTGGAGCAGGATCATAAGACAATTTATTGCAAAAAATTACAGTGTCATGCAACTGAAATGAGATATTGAACGAGAGAGGGAGAGGGAGCAAGAGAACAAAAAAAGAGCATGAGACAGAAAGGGAGTGCGCAAGAGAGGGAGAGAGGATAGTGTAGTGGGGTCACCTGTAGTGTGACATGAACCCTTGGTCCCAGTGAACTTGGCCATCAGCCTCTGCTTGACCACTCTGCATTGTTGCATATTCCAAAGTCTGCCTTGGAGGACAGTCACCCAAAGATCCAAGGCAAAATGTCCTTGACCGCTGATGTGTTCCCTGACTGAGACAGAACACCTCCGTCTGGAGATTGTTGCGTGGTGTCCATTCATTCGTTGTCGATTGTCTGCTTGGTCTCACCAATGTACCATGCCTCGGGGCATCCTTGCCTGCAGCGTATGAGATAGACAACATTGGCCGAGTCACATAAGTACCTGCTGCATTTTTGGTGTGTGGTGTCCCCATATGTAGTGGTGGTATCCATGTCAATACTCTGACATGTCTTGCAGCGATTGCCATGACAGGGCTGTACAGTGTTGTGGTTGATGTTGTCCTGAAGGCTGGGCTGTTTGTTGCGAACAATGGTCTGTTTAAGATTTGGTGGGTTTTTTTAGAGGTGAGAAATTGAGGCGTAGGGAAGATCTTGGTGAGGTGCTCATCCTCATCGATAACTTGTTGCAGGCTGCGAAGAATATGGCACAGTTTCTCCACTCCAGGGAGGTACTGGACAACGAAAGGTATCCTATCGGTTGCATTCCGTGTCTGTCTCCTGAGGAGGTCATTACAGTTTCTCGCTGTGGCAATGGCGATCGATGAGTTGAGCATCATACCCTGATCTTAAGAGGGCATCCTTAAGCACCTTCAGGTGTCCATCACCTTCCTCCTCAGCTGAACAGATCCTGTGTGTCCATAGGGTTTATCTGTAGGGAACGCCCGTTTTAATATGTTGAGAGTGGAAACTAGGGAAGTGCAGCATCATGAGGTTATCCATGGGCTTGTGGTAGAGTGAGGTACTGAGATGCCTGTCCTTGATGGAGATGCATATGTCCAAGAATGAGACAGATATAAAAAAAAGAGTAGTCCATGTTAAGTCTGATGGTGGGTGAAACTTGTTGATATTAATGTGTAATTATTTCAATGACTCCTCGTCATGGGTCCAGAGGAAGAAATATACAAGTGGAAGAAAATGTTGTCAATATATCTCAATACACACACATCCACACACACACACACACCCTCACAGGCTAATACTCCATCTCTCACACACACACACACACACACTTTACCAGCAAACACTCACAATCTCTCATGCGCGCGCGCGCGCGCACACACACACACGTCTATGGGTTGAATTTGCATTTGCATAATTATATTTGCAGATACATTCTATTTTGCTCAAAAAGTGCACAATTTTCAGGCAGTCAATCCATGTAATATTTTATAAATTCCTACTTTGGAAATAGAATCAGTCTGACTCAAGATTGGGAAACAGACAGACTCTAAACTCACAACTTTAATGCATTGCCTGAGCGAAGATGTCATTTTTTTGTTTTAATAAAGCCATAAGTTACCTTGAAAATTTGACTTAAAGAAAGTTCTGGGATTTACATATTAATGAACCGAAACCTGCAACCCATTCTAAAAGATGAAAAACTGAACAGTAATTTAGGTTTGTTCAATATATCATTTCAGTTGCATGACACTGTAATCTTTTGCTATAAATTCTGTGTCTTATAATCCTGCTCCACAGCTGCCTGATGAAGCAGTGCTCTGAAAGCTAGTGCTTCCAAATGAACCTGTTGGACTATAACCTGGTGTTGTGTGATTTTTAACTTAATCATAACCAGAAAGTAGTTTTCATTAGCTTCCTTTTCAGTTCACATTATCTCGGATGTCCACCAGAGATCAATTATTAACTCCCTACTTCTCATCAGCATACACTCACCCTCAGCAACATCATCCAAAAGGCACAGCATTAGTTTGCATGTGTACAGTGAATACACACACCTTCACCCATGACACTTCTTTTAACTCCTCCACTGTTGCTAAATTAGAAGACTGCTTATCCAACAAGCAGATGAACAGAAATTTCCTCCAACTGAAGGCATTATTTGTTTCCAGCTCAGGCTTCAAACTCTAATCCCTAACTACTGACACAATTTCCTTCCCCAGCAAAAATCAAAGATTACCAGGATAAACTGCACTCTCATATTCGGGATATAAAATAGAAAACATAATAACAACCAGTGATTGTTGTAAAAAAGCCCAACTGATACACTAGTGTTCTTCAAGGAAGGAAATTGTCATCCTTACCAGGTCTAGGAGAAAGTGAGGACTGCAGATGCTGGAGATCAGAGTCGAAGAGTGTGGAGATGGAAAAGCACGGTCAGGCAGCATCCGAGGAGCAGGAAAATCAACGTTTTGGGCATAAGCCTTTCATCAGGAATCCTGATGAACAGCTTATGCCCGAATTGTCGATTCTCCTGCTTCTCAGACGCTGCCTGATCCGGCTGTGCTTTTCTAGCACCACACTCTTCATCTTTACCAGGTCTGCATACAAGTGACTTTAGGTCCACAGCGGACCAGCAGTCCACTCAGTTCAAGCAGAATTAGGGGTGGGCAACAAGACAGTCATATCCCAACAAAGAATAAAAACAATTAAGCCAGTCTGTTTGCAACCCTAGCACCATATTCACCCCTGAGATAAGTTCTGATTTCATTTTTATGCCATTACTAAGTCATTGTAATATCTCCTGACTTCATCTTGACTTAGCTTATCTGCTACAGTAACCCTTATTCATACATTTGTTATCTCTAGACTTGACTATCCCAATGAACTCCTAGCTGGTCTCCCACATTCTACCCTCCATAAATCTGATGTTTCCCAAAGTCTGCTGCCCAAGTCATACCACAACTCGTTCCCCTATCATCCCTGTGGTTACTGACTTATATTAGCTCCAGGTCAAGCAATGTCTTGATGTGAAAATTCTCAACCAATTTGTAGAGTCCCTCCATGGCTTAATCTTTGTCTACAGTCCAAAATTTTTCTCAACCCTCTAAGTCTGGGACCTTGTACATAACTGATCTTAATCATTCTAATACTAGAGGCCATGCTTTAAATGCATGGGTCCCAAGTCTGGAATTCTTTCCTTAAATCTCTCAGCCTTTAAGACACTCTTTACATTATCTCAAACTTGGTCAAAGAGAAAGGCTTTAATCTGACATTGCCTTATGTGGGCTCAGTGCTACAAGTTGTTACACTTTGGAATTTTTCTTATATTTATACAAAATCCTGATTTTATTGCAATAAAATTGGTGTGAAAATATAAGTTACTGTTCAAAAAAATGAAATCTTCTGTACTCTGAGGAATACTGGGGAAGTGGGAGGAAGTGGATAGATCTTTGAAAAAAAGTAACATTGTGGTTCATGTGTGGAATGAATGTCCACAGGAAGTGGTGGGTGCGGGTACAGTTATAACATTTAAAAGACATTTGGATAAATGCATGCATAAGAAAGGCTTTAGAGGGATAGGCAGGCAGTGCAGGCAGGTGGGATGAGTTTATTTTGGGATTATGGTCAGCATGGACGGATTGGATCAAAGGGTCTTTTTCTGTGCTGTATGACTCTATGACACAAACAAGTCTCCTTATGTGGTATAACTGTTATGCTATTAGGCAGTAACAGAAGTAGTGGAGGTAAATGTTCAAATGAAGGTTAAACTTTCCAATTCTTCCATATCTGGAAACAATCCTTGATATTTACATGGGAGAGACATATTGAGCAGAAAGCATATTTAAACATGCCTGAGTAACACACGTAGCTTGCCATGTCCATGTTAAGCCAACATAAATAGTGACAACTAGTATTTCAGACAGAACCACCACCCACACCACCCCCACCCCATACCAAAAGCTGGGAGAGAAAGTTCAGATGTTTCAACTTTTCCTACATATTGTAGAAATTGACTGTCATTTACAAATATCAGTTGTTACCAATATTGAAAGTGTAGAAGACTATATAAAAAAAACAAGGTGGAAAAGACAAACAGCAGTAAATAAAGGTCAGAACTAAAAAGGCCAGTGCATACACTGAAGCAACTTGCTGTTCAGATGTTCCTTAAAGTGATAATTACCAAAGAATGCCATGGAAACAGAAAATGTACAAAGCAATAGAAACGACAAATACTGACATTGTCACCACAAAAACTGAACTGAGTTAAGCCTGAGTTTTCCTGAACTTGATTTGGTGGAAGTGTTTTGGAGCCACACAAGTACTTTTGAAGTGTTCTAATGTAAGATACTGCAACAATCAATTTGTGCACAGCACACTCGCACAGACAACAATGAAATAATGCTCAAAGAATCCATTTTGGTGAGATTGGATTAGGAATCACTATTGGCCAGACAGCATGACAAACTGGACCCAATCTTTAAAATCTCATCTGCAGGATGACACTTCTAACAACTTAGCACTCCCTCAGTACTATAAGAGACGGAGTAGAGCAGCTCTGTACTTTGAATTTTATATCATCTGATATTAACCAAGAGTAGAAATAAATTCTCTATTGACATGTCTCCTGCTGCAGATTTTTAACAGCATATATCTGAATGACCGATCTTCAGGCTGGTTAACTGAATCAAATTGTACAGGACTTCTGCTGATAAATTCAGCTGCTCCTTTAGTGTGCTAATTCCAAAATAACTGATGCTGGCAGCTAAAAATTGATAAAAGATTTTAACATCAGGAATGAATACACTACAAAGATACCTCAAATCTCTAATTGGGACACAAATATATAATGTATTCAACATTACTTGACCATACTTGGAAAGGAGGCTCTGAAATCAAACATTTGTTGGTATGACATTGTAATATCAGTAAAGCTCATTGGGAAATATAAGTAAAAGTTGTCAGTCTGTTGAGTGTACTGGTTCAACTATCAACTAGATCAACCATTTAAACTTCAAACAGCTTATGTACACTACTTCAAAATCCTGAAAAGTACTTTGTGGTTAATTCTGAACTGTTAACTGTGCTTATTCTGCACAGATGTTGCCAGACCTGGTGAGCTTCTCCAGTGATTTCTCGGTTTATTATGGTTAGTTAACTGCTTTTGTTATTGTGTAGGAGACATGGCAGCTAACTTGCATGCAGCAAGATGTCCCAACCAGCAATGAGAGAACAACCAGGCCTTCTTGGACAGATGATATTTTCTGAAGACAAATAAACACTGGAGAGAACTTTGTCCAGATATCCAAGTTGCATCATGACACATCTGTGAACTAATAACACTAAATTATAATCATGTAGAAGAGACTGTAGGCTGGTAGGAACCTTTTATTAGCATTCTAGGCATTAGATGAAGGTAGCAATAGTAGCAGCCTTATCCTAGCACCCTGGTATAGAAAATCTAAATCAATTTATCACCATAGCAACCACTTACTTAACATTGCATCCAACACAAGAAAAGCAACTCAGTTACTTTAAAAACCAGTCACCTTGACTAACAGGCCTAGTTCTCTTGTTCTTTAATGAATAGCCTTCCAATAGGATTATCTTTCCTACTTATCCACTGAAGATTAAGAATTTTAAAAGCAAACTCTGATGCGTGAAATCATCTTGCACATGTACACATTGCAGTAATGACATACTAACATTGATTAGGCATATCAGTTAACATTTCAAGCGCATTATTACATGAACGGTCAACTCTCTCTTTCCTGAATACAAAATACTTCAGCAAGGGATCATTTCTCACACAAGCTAAAATAGTCCTTTCATAAAGACATAAATGGTAGATTATATGGCTCTTTGAGTTCAATAGAATCATGGCTGATCTTCTGCCTCTTTTCCATTTGCCTGCCTACTCCCGATGTCCTTCGATTCCCTGAAAGACCAAATATCCATCTACCTCAGTTTTGAATACATGCAACAATGGAGACTCTACAAAACCCTGGGGTATAGAATTCCAAAAATCTGCAATGCTGAATCAATAAATTTCCATTCATCTTCTGAGCAATTTGCCCTTTATCTATGCATCCATGTTCTAGATTCCTCAGCTATAGAAAACAAACAATTTCTTATTATGTACCCTGTCAAGCCCCTTCAAAATATTTTACATTTCAAAATATCACCACTCATCCTTCTCAACTCTAGAAATTTACTCAGTCTAATCTACTTGTCAAAAAACAACCTTCTCATCCCAGGAACCAATCTCATGTACCTTCACTATACTGCCTCCGATGCAAGTAAGACATGGAGGATAAAACTGCACGTTTTACCTCAATTGTGGTCTCACTAAAGCCCTAAGCTGTAGCAAGCTCTTTGGTTTTAAAAGTAATCACTTATTCTTCAATCACCCTGCTGCTCCCCAATCTTTAAAAGTGACTCAACTGATTTTAGCATGCATCTTTTTCAGCTTTATCTATTATAGCTCCAATGTATCCACCCATTCAAGAAACTCTACATGATTTCCAACTGTCATCAGCATCTTTAGCTGCAAACAATACCACCACAACCAGATCCTCTCTTCTTACAAGAGAGGTTCAATCCCGCAAGAGTACAGAAGGATCTTAACTCCTTTAACTCTGAGAACCAAACTGTTCTATAAAATTCTTTCCTTCACAGAAACAATATCGTTCCATTTGTTAGAATTCCGTATTCATGAAGCTGCCAAACACTTAACGGAATATACCCAGTGAAAAATCGGCAGCTAAATTAGGGTAATCTGGAATGTGCTATCGAAAAGAAAAGTGGTGACGGGCCTTCAAAAAGGAACTGGATGCACAACTGAAAAGGAGTAAGTGAGAGGGAGTGGGACAGTATAGGGTAAGTGAGAGAGAATGGGACAGTAATAGGGTAAGTGAGAGGGAGTGGGACAGTATTAGGGTAAGTGAGAGTGAGTGGGACAGTAATAGGGTAAGTGAGAGGGAGTGGGACAGTATAGGGTAAGTGAGAGAGAGTGGGACAGTATAGGGTAAGTGAGAGGGAGCGGGACAAACTGAATAGTTCTTTAAAATAACCAGCATTATGAGCCAAATAGATTTCATTATATTTAAAATCACACAACACCAGGTTATAGTCCAACAGGCTTATTTGGAAACACTAACTTTCGGAGTACTGCTCCTTTATCAGGTGGTTCATCAGAAGGAGCAGCGCTCAAAAAGCTAGTGCTTCCAAATAAATCTGTTGGACTATAACCTGGTGTTGTGTGACTTTTAGTTTTGTACACCCCAGTCCAACACCGGCATCTCCAATTCATTTATATTGTATAACACTACCTTTCCAAGTCTTGAGACTGCATAAATATTATGGAGCTGTACTCACATAGAATGTGAATCATTTCCCCAAATTCCTTTCTCATAATTGGTGCAGTCTCAAAATATTCCATCTGAAACCAAAAGAGAAAATGATGGAAAATCTCAGCAGGTCCAGCAGCATCTGTAAGGAGAGAAAAGAACTGACGTTTCGAGTCTAACTGACCCTTTGTCAAAGCTTTGTCTGGCACCCCACAAGTGACATGTCTTATGTCTTGTTCAGCCTTTTCTGCTCTTGAAGCCACAATGAAACTTAATCAGAATTTGTACACGTACTGTCAGCCAAGATCATCAAACACAATCAGAAGCAGCAATTATGTTCCCTCCCTGATACAGAATTGCTGATATCAATTATAACACCCACATTAGTTTCCTGCTCACCCCAGGCGAAACACCAGGGGTTGATCAATTCAGTTTACACAAAGTCATTGCACATTGGAGAAATCCGGCCTTAACAGCGATCACAAGAAAATAGAAGACAGCAGATTAGCAGATGTCAAACCACAACCATAGCGAAATGTTGAGCAAACTGACATCTCTGGAATCTCCAGAGGTTTTACTGATTTGAACCATACTTTTAACTACATTACTTTTAATCATGGGATCTAACACATCCCCAACACATTTAATTCAATTTTGTGCCATTTAAAGTGATGTGAAGGAAGGATGATGTGAGAAAAAAAATTGTTAGACATGGAAAGCACTGCCCAGGAACATGATGGAGGCAGGTTCAACTGAGGCATTCAAAAGCACACCAGATTTTTTGTTTGGATAGTCATGGTGTGCAGGTACATGGGGAGAAGGCAAGAAATTGGCGCTAGATAACAGAACCAGCGCAGGAACGATAGACCACACGGCCTCCATCTACACTATAATAATTCTATGATTCTGTGTCCCTTTTTGCCAACATAATGTGTATGACAAGTAAGGATATAACCAACAATATGAATGTATTCAAAACTGCTCAATATCCTGATAATGCTGTATATAGTCTATTTATAGCATATAAAGTTACATCTATTCCTCTATCAGCCATTGGTGGGTGGAATCGCGAACTACTGCCACTTTCCCTGTTGCCAAAAGCTTTACATCGGCATTCAGAAAATGGTCTGTGACAACAAGGGAAAATAATAATAAGGATGGAGGAAGTAATTGGTTGCAACATATAAAAATCAAATGCCAAGGCCAAAAAGTACTCTTTACAGATGTAAATTTTGCTCTAACATATACTGTTATAAGACAACACTGTTCTGGCATATTCAGATTTTCCTTCTGCTTGATTTAATCACAAGAAAGTGTACAAGCATTCAAATTCAATAGATCATCATGTTTATTCCACAACAGTCACAACTAGACTTTACAGATACTGCCATACCCTTATTACTTGTTAAGGTTTGCTGACATGGTTCAGGTTAAATTTCCAAGCAACCCCTCCCTTAAAACAAAGTATAACTTTGCTATTAACCACTAAATTATTAAAAGAATGTTTATATTTAGCAATGATGGTTTACACCGTGAAGACTAGCATCATTAAGGCAGCTCAGTTTCAAAAAACAAGCAGCTTATCATTTTCACTCTTACAACCTATTCCCTCTTTTGCAATGTTAAAGAACTCATGTATTTCCAGTGTTTTCAAGTTTTATTCCAACTGTGCCATGCTCCTTAAATCATGCAGTTGCTCTTTACATCAATCACACACATCTTTTGACTCTATCTTACAACACGGTTCCTCTGTTTCGTCTTAAAAGTATTCAGATCAGTACAATGACCTTCATCCAGCCATTTATACCATATGGATAGCAGAAGAACTATTGAATTCACAAAGTAACTGACACCAATAACAGCACGTGAGAACCAGTGAAATTAATAAAGATTCAAATCAGCAAAGTAAGTTCCCTATAAAAAGAACCCTAGGTCTTTAAGGTTTAAGTAGGGATATTTATTATACAGTTCAGAGCAGAATTGCAACTTTAAAAATTTGAAAATCTTCCTAAATGATTTTCAGAAAACACCAAACCACTTTTTTTAAATTTCAATATAACAAAACCAATCTATGAGTCCTGTTTTCTAAGTTCTAATCATCACATGATGTTCAAAAGATAAGTCACAAGCTATCGATCCAGCTTTTCTCAAAGCAAAGTAGCTCTGAGCACATTTAGATACTTTTAGTTTTGGGGTAAGACCAGGGTTTCAGCCTTTGAAAGGTTCACATGAGTAACACCTCCAAAACCACAACCTCCACTGTCCATCAGAGCAGAAGAAGCATTGGAAAACCACCACTTCTGTCCCTCACCATTTTAATTTGGGCATACATGGCCATTCCTTCAGGGTCACTGGACCAAATTCCACAACCGAGCAGTACTTAGGACACCTTCTCCACACGGACTACAGGGGTTCAAGGAGTCAGCTCACCACTACCCTCCTGAGACCTGCTCAGGATGGATAATAAATGAGAGTAACGTCAAACTTTAACAAATTTATTTTTAAAAGCCATTGTATTTACATTAACAACACCTCAAAACAACTTCAAAAATATGTTTAAAGATAAAACATTAACTCATTTGAAAAACAGCCCTTTCAATTAACTACATTTGCAAAGTCGGCTTTAATGGTAAATGATATAAAAATGCAACAAGCTGGCAATTAATTTCACTGTCACCGCTGTGGAGTTAACAACATATCACTGTCCACTGACATACTTGGCAGGGAACACATTTTCTTCTTTACCACTACTCAATTAATTCTGTCTTCCATATTTCCATCAATCTTCTGTGCTCTTAGAATAATATTTCTATCTTGAAGACACACAGGTGTTCAGGGCAAATCAGCATCTGTAAAAGCCATTATCTAGTAGTTGCTTGCAGGATCTTGCTGTGCACTGATCGGCAGCTGGGATTTGTACATCACAACAGGGCATCCTGAGGCCACTGGAGGCAGTTTACAAATGCAAATCTTTGGTTCTTCTGTTCTCAAACCACTGATGTCAGTGAAACTTTGCTCTGATATCTTCCTTTCATCTTGAAAGGGGCTGCATGTTCTCCAATCAGCACTATTCCCAATGAATTCAGGGGCAAAGCAAATCCAAATGGGTGTCTGACCTTTGCTGACAGATAAAGCACGTTAGCAATTCAATATAACAGTAAAATCTCAATGTAACTCCGTCAAACAAAGTTGCGGCTCAAGTAATTACAACAAAATCAGAAATGGAATAGTAACAAGAATCAAAATCTATCCATTCAAGACTATGCTGCTGTTTAATAAGAAAACATACTTGCCACTACTTTAGAGTTATGCATTTACATAAACCCTGATTCAAGCGATTTGGGAATCAAGAGTTCAGCAGAATCTACAAATAATAAACGGATTAATTTGTACAGATGAAATCACTAATCATACACTTTCAGAATGTAGCTAGAACTAGTGCAATCAATACACTGCATATCCCTTTACACAGACAAGCCTGTGGAAACCCTGTGCAGAGCTTAAAAATGTGTTGCTGGAAAAGCGCAGCAGGTCAGGCTGCATGAAAGGAACAGGAGAAACGACATTTCGGGCATAAGCCCTTCTTCAGGAAACCCTGTGCAGGGCAGGATTAGCAAGTCTATCAGGAAGATAGCGTCTGAATAATGCCTGCCAGTGCATCATATTTAGACCCCCCACCCCCACCAAATTTATTACCAGTTTCCCTGATTTCCACTATTCAGAAGCCTAACCCTTCTGGACAGCTATGCAACATCAATAGCATCTCTAGTCTTCAGTCTAACACCTCTTCAAAACATGATCCATACATTTCCATTGGTATTGGCAGCATCCTTGTTACCTCATTCACATGACCATTATTCATCTGGTATGTTGGGCTGTTAAGCGGAAAGTTGCTGATTTGAGACCACCCAGGGATGAAGTCATAGATGTATTTGCCCAGCCAGCATTTTCTGTCAGTCTAGGCACAGAATTTGGGTCCTCTTGTGACCCAGAGGTAGTGTGCCTCCCCCTGGACTGACAGGCATGAGTTCATGGGTGCCACATGATCCAGAGGTACATAATAAAATCTCTGAAGAGATTGATTAGAAAAATAGGTTTAAATTATTTTTTAAATCATTTGATAGATAGTTCAATTATGGGAAGAAAAACAGCTAAACCCAATCTTACCTTACTCCATGTATACACACATCCATTCCAACAAGTGTTCATAAAAGCATAGAATGGTTACATACCCAGAATGAGGCAATTCAGCCTGTGCTGCCAGTTACTACACCATGAGCACAAGCGAAAAATAAAAGGAAGTTTAGCTAAGGATGCAACTCCTAGTTTGGGCTGAGGCACAATGTCCTTTACTATTATGGTTAAATTAGCATTGGGGGTACACATGTGTAGTTTCAATACAATTAACAGTAAACTACTGTCTGCTATTCGACTGCAAACTTCATGAAGTTTAACAAGGTAACAGGCAAAAAATTATTAGTGCAGAGTGGAAGGAAAATAAATGCCCTTGCAATTATGCAACGTTATGCTATTTAGACCACACTCCTGCACTCACAAAAAGACAAAATGATAGATCAAAATGTATTTGCTGTAATTGCTGCAACTTTACTGACAGATCTGTTTCATTACTTTCACGCAAGAATGGCACAGGACACAGAAAGCAGAAATAGCAGGAGCCAGAATAATCAAAGCTTTCTTGCTGCAAGACATTTTAAGCAACATAAATGAAGTGGCATAATTTTAAAGGCTGTACAGGATCAGAGAGGCCTCAGGATGTCTGCATTCAATGTTGGCAGGACATGTTGAGAATGAATTTTGCTAAACCTTCAGGAAATGGTTCCACTTGTTGCCACCATAACTACATGGGGAGCACTCAAAGCCATCCGGTTACTGGGCCTGAGACATTGCTGCCAGCAACAGCACTACAATGTACCTGCATCTAAGGATAGCAACAACAGAATTAGTGATTTTTTTTTCCAATGTTTTAAATAATGCAAATCCTGGGCTCATAAGTTCCTCACTGCCCACTTCTGACCCCTAATTGCCTCTGTCCAGTTCGTCGCCATATTGCATCATAGTTCACCACCTGAGAGTGAAGGGAACAACTATGCAATATCCTGCAAACCCACTGGGAAGAAAGAAGCACCAACAGCGTCCTCGATCAATATCCCCAGCATCAAGGCACTGACCACCCTTGATCAGTACGATGGGCTGTGCATGTCGTCCGCATGACCAACATGAGACTTCCTAAGCAGGTGTTCTAATCCCAGCTTCGAAACAGCAGGTGAGCCCCAGATGATCTGAGGAAGTGATTCAGTGATACTGTCGAAGTGTGGTATTCCCACCAGCACCTGGAAATCACTGGCCCAAGACCATCCAAAGTGGAGGAAGAGCATCCAGGAAGGTGTCGATCACCTCGAGATTTGCCGTTGGGAACAAGTGGAAGCCAAGTGAAAACAGCAAAAGGAGCACACCGCCACACCAAAAACCCAATCACCCTTCCCCATGACCACCTTCTGCTCCAAGTGTAACAGAGCCTGTGGTAGCCCCATCGGTCTGTGCATCGACCTACAGACTCACCTTGAGTGTCATTCTCTACTGCGAGGACTACCAATGATGATGAGTGAGGGCTCAGGAGCAGGACAACAATGGAGGTAGCAAGCAGGGTGTGAACTGATGCTGGGTGAAACAGTAGTGGGGAGGGTGTTTGGGTTAAATGAAACAGGAGAACTGGGCACCCAGCACACTGAGCAGAGCTAAGTGTGGAACGAGGGTGGCAATAGCTCTTTGTACAATAGTAGCACCATGCATGTGCATGTGTGGGCATTGGCACAGGCTTGAAGCTCTAGGCACACATCAATTATGTCAATGACTCCAACTTCCTCTGCCAGTTAACTAGCAAGAGATACTCTATTAGGAAATATCGCTGAAGTCTCTACCAGAACATTCGGGTCAGTTCTGGGCACTGCACCTCACACCAGGCCGAAGAGAGACTGCAGAGGGTACGTATCAAACTTGTACCTTGGAAGAGGAACTTCATTTACATTACACATACAGTGACTAAAGCTGAAAATGTTAAGCAGAGATATGATACAGGTGTTCACATTTTTAAAGAGGGTGGAGAGCATAAGGTAGGAAAAATTTGTTGAATTATAGAATGGGGACTAAATGGTCACCTCTGTGAATTCGTAAAATATACACATAAGGCATGCCTTTCAGCACAAAAAAATTATAATTAATGTAATCATTGAACACGTGGCATACACATACTGTGCATACTTCATATAGGATATTCAAAATAGTGCATATAGCACAGATAGTGATATAGACAAGCACAAAAAAACTAGTTACAGGGAGCTTCAATTGACAGGGTGCAAGCTCTTATACTTTGACCACTTTCAGTAGCAAGGTCTGGTTCCAACACTGCCACATTTCCCATCCTGGGTTGGACTATCATCTGGGTACAATAACTTCACCCACAGAGGTACACAAAACCCTGATCCCACAGCTACACAGTAACCATGACCCGAATGTGATAATCCCATGTGCTCCAATACAGACACTTCACCCTATGGCTCTACAGTCCCCATGGCCTCAGCACAATAACTGCAGCCCCACAGGGGTCCAGCATTCTCCCAACATCCAAGAGGTTGCAGTACCCCACTGCTCTCCATCTTTGTACAGTGACCCCACCCCCAGGGGAGTAGTGACTGCACTCAAAGGTATACAGCAACCCCGTCCGCTGGGTACGCAATGCCCCATCAGCCCTTCCCCAGGGTATATACAAAATGCCCTGCCCTCCCCCAGGGGTATACATAGAATGCCCCATCAACCCCAGGGACTTGACACAGAGTGCCTTCCCTCCTCCCCCCAGGGGCTAGACACAGAGTGCCCACCCTCCTTCCCAAGGGGTACATACCAAGTGCCCTCTACTCCTCAGGGGGTATATACCAAGTGCCCTCCCTTCTCACCCAGGGGCATATACAGAATGCCTCTCCACCCCCGAGGTCAGTATATACAGAGTGCCCACCCCGGGAGGGGGGTTATATACAGCGTGTCCCCACCCCCAGGGGGGTATATAAAGACTGCCCCCTCCACCCCCAAGGGTATATACAGAGTCCCCATCCACCCCCGGGGTATATACAGAGTACCGCTTCACCCCTGGGGGTATATACAATGTCCCTCTCCACCCCCAGGGGGGTACATACAGAGTGCCCCCCTTCACCCCCAGGGGTTATATACAGAGAGTCCCCCTTTACCCCCTAGGGGGTATGTACAGAGTGGCCCCCTTCACCCCCAGGGGCTATATACAGAATGCCCCCCTTCACCCGCAGGGGTTATATACAGAGTATCCCCCTTCACCACCAGGGGGTATATAATGAGTGTCCCCCTTCACCCTCCAGGGGGTATATACAGAGTGTCCCCCTTCACCCTCCAGGGGGTATATACAGAGTGCCCCCCTTCACCCTCCAGGGAGGTATATACAGAGTGCCCCCCTCACCTCCAGGGGGGTATATACAGAGTGTCCCCCTTCACCCTCCAGGGGGTATATACAGAGTGTCCCCCTTCACCCTCCAGGGGGTATATACAGAGTGTCCCCCTTCACCCTCCAGGGGGTATATACAGAGTGTCCCCCTTCACCCTCCAGGGGGTATATACAGAGTGTCCCCATTCACCCTCCAGGGGGTATATACAGAGTGTCCCCCCTCACCTCCAGGGGGTATATACAGAGTGTCCCCCTTCACCCTCCGGGGGTATATACAGAGTGTCCCCATTCACCCTCCAGGGGGTATATACAGAGTGTCCCCATTCACCCTCCAGGGGGGTATATACAGAGTGCCCCCCCTCACCCCCGGGTGGGAGGGGGTATATACAGAGTGTCCCCATTCACCCTCAAGGGGGTATATACAGTGTCCCCATTCACCCTCCAGGGGGGTATATACAGAGTGCCCCCCCTCACCCCCGGGTGGGAGGGGGTATATACAGAGTGCCCCCCCCTCACCCCCGGGGGGGTATATACAGAGTGCCCCCCCTCACCCCCGGGGGGGTATATACAGAGTACCCCCTTCACCCCCGGGGGGGTATATACAGAGTACCCCCTTCACCCCCGGGGGGGGGGGGGTATATACAGAGTGCCCCCCCTCACCCCCGGGGGGGTATATACAGAGTGTCCCCCTTCACCCCCGGGGGGGGGGGGGGTATATACAGAGTGCCCCCCCTCACCCCCGGGGGGGTATATACAGAGTGCCCCCCCTCACCCCCGGGGGGGTGTATACAGAGTGCCCCCCCCCTCACCCCCGGGGGGGTATATACAGAGTGTCCCCCCTCACCCCCGGGGGGGTATATACAGAGTGCCCCCCCCCTCACCCCCGGGGGGGTATATACAGAGTGTCCCCCCTCACCCCCGGGGGGGTATATACAGAGTGTCCCCCCTCACCCCCGGGGGGGTATATACAGAGTGCCCCCCCCCCACCCCCGGGGGGGTATATACAGAGTGTCCCCCCTCACCCCCGGGGGGGTATATACAGAGTGTCCCCCTCACCCCCGGGGGGGTATATACAGAGTGACCCCCCTCACCCCCGGGGGGGTATATACAGAGTGTCCCCCCTCACCCCCGGGGGGGTATATACAGAGTACCCCCTTCACCCCCGGGGGGGTATATACAGAGTACCCCCTTCACCCCCGGGGGGGGGGGGTATATACAGAGTGCCCCCCCTCACCCCCGGGGGGGTATATACAGAGTGTCCCCCTTCACCCCCGGGGGGGGGGTATATACAGAGTGCCCCCCCTCACCCCCGGGGGGGTATATACAGAGTGTCCCCCCTCACCCCCGGGGGGGTATATACAGAGTGCCCCCCCTCACCCCCGGGGGGGTATATACAGAGTGCCCCCCCTCACCCCCGGGGGGGTATATACAGAGTGCCCCCCCTCACCCCCGGGGGGGGTATATACAGAGTGCCCCCCCTCACCCCCGGGGGGGTATATACAGAGTGTCCCCCCACACCCCCGGGGGGGTATATAGAGTGTCCCCCTTCACCCCCGGGGGGGGGGGGGGTATATACAGAGTGCCCCCCCTCACCCCCGGGGGGGTATATACAGAGTGTCCCCCCACACCCCCGGGGGGGTATATAGAGTGTCCCCCTTCACCCCCGGGGGGGGGGGGTATATACAGAGTGCCCCCCCTCACCCCCGGGGGGGTATATACAGAGTGCCCCCAGGTACACACACACACACTCAGAGACAGACTTTCCCCTCACCTTGGTACAGTACAGCATCCACAGCTCGTACAGCCGCTCGGCGGTCGCCATCCCTCCGGGAGCGGGGGCTGTTCGGGCTCGGCCTCTTCACTCAGCTCCCGAGACCGGGCATCGCAAGTGCAGCGGCTCGCTCCATGGGCCTGACGGGCGCCCAGCGCGGCGGCTTCCGGTTCTCCTCGGCGATCTCTCCCGCCTCGACCCTCTGTCCGCTTCTCCCTCCCGGACCCTCCCGGACCCTCCCTACTTCTCCTCGCTCCGACAGCCTGACCCTGACCGCGACCGCGACCGCTCCACTCGGGGCCGGACCTCCGACTGAACTGCGCACGCGCGGCTTCCTCCAACCAGCTGCTCCATTCCCAGAGCGAGACACAGGTGCCGCCAGCCACGTGACAGCGGGGACAGGTGATTGGGCAAAACCGAGAGGGACCGCGGAGACAGGTGAGCTCAGGGCGAGGGGAGGGACAGGGGCAGACAGGTGAGCTCAGGGCTAGGGGAGGGACAGGGGGAGACAGGTGAGCTCAGGGCGAGGGGAGGGACAGGGGGAGACAGGTGAGCTCAGGGCGAGGGGAGGGACAGGGGCAGACAGGTGAGCTCAGGGCTAGGGGAGGGACAGGGGCAGACAGGTGAGCTCAGGCTAGGGGAGGGACAGGGGGAGACAGGTGAGCTCAGGGCGAGGGGAGGGACAGGGGGAGACAGGTGAGCTCAGGGCGAGGGGAGGGACAGGGGCAGACAGGTGAGCTCAGGGCTAGGGGAGGGACAGGGGGAGACAGGTGAGCTCAGGGCGAGGGGAGGGACAGGGGCAGACAGGTGAGCTCAGGGCTAGGGGAGGGACAGGGGGAGACAGGTGAGCTCAGGGCGAGGGGAGGGACAGGGGGAGACAGGTGAGCTCAGGGCGAGGGGAGGGACAGGGGCAGACAGGTGAGCTCAGGGCTAGGGGAGGGACAGGGGCAGACAGGTGAGCTCAGGCTAGGGGAGGGACAGGGGGAGACAGGTGAGCTCAGGGCGAGGGGAGGAACAGGGGGAGACAGGTGAGCTCAGGGCGAGGGGAGGAACAGGGGGAGACAGGTGAGCACAGGGTGAGGGGATGGACAGGGGGAGACAGGTGAGCACAGGGTGAGGGGATGGACAGGGGGAGACAGGTGAGCTCAGGGCGAGTGGGAGGGACAGGGGGAGACAGGTGAGCTCAGGGCGAGTGGGAGGGACAGGGGGAGACAGGTGAGCACAGGGTGAGGGGATGGACAGGGGGAGACAGGTGAGCTCAGGGCGAGTGGGAGGGACAGGGGGAGACAGGTGAGCTCAGGGCGAGTGGGAGGGACAGGGGGAGACAGGTGAGCTCAGGGCGAGGGGAGGGACAGGGGGAGACAGGTGAGTTCAGGGCGAGGAGAGGGACAGGGGGAGACAGGTGAGCTCAGGGCGAGTGGGAGGGACAGGGGGAGACAGGTGAGCTCAGGGCGAGGGGAGGGACAGGGGGAGACAGGTGAGCTCAGGGCGAGTGGGAGGGACGGGGAGACAGGTGAGCTCAGAGCTAGGGGAGGGATGGGGAGACAGGTGAGCTCAGGGCGAGTGGGAGGGACAGAGGGAGACAGGTGAGCTCAGGGCAAGTGGGAGGGACAGGGGGAGACAGGTGAGCTCAGGGCAAGTGGGAGGGACAGGGGGAGACAGGTGAGCTCAGGGCGAGTGGGAGGGACAGCGGAGACAGGTGAGCTCAGGGCGAGTGGGAGGGACAGGGGGAGACAGGTGAGCTCAGGGCGAGGGGAGGGACGGGGAGACAGGTGAGCTCAGGGCGAGGGGAGGGACAGGAGGAGACAGGTGAGCTCAGGGCGAATGGGAGGGACAGGGGGAGACAGGTGAGCTCAGGCTAGTGGAGGGACGGGGAGACAGGTGAGCTCAGGGCGAGGGGAGGGACAGGGGGAGACAGGTGAGCTCAGGGCAAGGGGAGGGACAGGGGGAGACAGGTGAGCTCAGGGCGAGTGGGAGGGACAGCGGAGACAGGTGAGCTCTGGGCGAGGGGAGGGACAGGGAGAGACAGGTGAGCTCAGGGCGAGTGGGAGGGACAGGGGGAGACAGGTGAGCTCAGGGCGAGGGGAGGGACAGCGGAGACAGGTGAGCTCAGAGCGAGTGGGAGGGACAGGGGGAGACAGCTGAGCTCAGGCCAAGGGGAGGGACAGGGGGAGACAGATGAGCTCAGGGCGAGTGGGAGGGACAGGGGGAGACAGGTGAGCTCAGGACGAGTGGGAGGGACAGCGGAGACAGGTGAGCTCAGAGCTAGGGGAGGGATGGGGAGACAGGTGAGCTCAGGGCGAGTGGGAGGGACAGAGGGAGACAGGTGAGCTCAGGGCAAGTGGGAGGGACAGGGGGAGACAGGTGAGCTCAGGGCGAGGGGAGGGACGGGGAGACAGGTGAGCTCAGGGCAAGTGGGAGGGAACTGCGGAGACAGGTGAGCTCAGGGCGAGTGGGAGAGACAGGGGGAGACAGGTGAGCTCAGAGCGAGTGGGAGGGACAGGGGGAGACAGGTGAGCTCAGGGCGAGTGGGAGGGACAGCGGAGACAGGTGAGCTCAGGGCGAGGGGAGGGACAGGGGGAGGCAGGTGAGCTCAGGGCGAGTGGGACGGATGGGGGAGACAGGTGAGCTCAGAGCGAGTGGGAGGGACGGGGGAGACAGGTGAGCACAGGCTAGGGGAGGGACAGGGGGAGACAGGTGAGTTCAGGGCGAGGAGAGGGACAGGGGGAGACAGGTGAGCTCAGGGCGAGTGGGAGGGACAGGGGGAGACAGGTGAGCTCAGGGCGAGGGGAGGGACAGGGGGAGACAGGTGAGCTCAGGGCGAGTGGGAGGGACGGGGAGACAGGTGAGCTCAGAGCTAGGGGAGGGATGGGGAGACAGGTGAGCTCAGGGCGAGTGGGAGGGACAGAGGGAGACAGGTGAGCTCAGGGCAAGTGGGAGGGACAGGGGGAGACAGGTGAGCTCAGGGCAAGTGGGAGGGACAGGGGGAGACAGGTGAGCTCAGGGCGAGTGGGAGAGACAGGGGGAGACAGGTGAGCTCAGGGTGAGGGGAGGGACGGGGGAGACAGGTGAGCTCAGGGCGAGTGGGAGGGACGGGGGAGACAGGTGAGCTCAGGGCTAGGGGAGGGACAGGGGGAGACAGGTGAGCTCAGGGCGAGTGGGAGGGACAGGGGGAGACAGGTGAGCTCAGGGCGAGTGAGGTGAGCTCAGGGTGAGGGGAGGGACGGGGGAGACAGGTGAGCTCAGGGTGAGGGGAGGGACAGGGGGAGACAGGTGAGCTCAGGGCGAGGGGAGGGACAGGGGGAGACAGGTGAGCTCAGGGCTAGGGGAGGGACAGGGGGAGACAGGTGAGCTCAGGGTAAGTGGGAGGGAACTGCGGAGACAGGTGAGCTCAGGGCGAGTGGGAGGGACAGGGGGAGACAGGTGAGCTCAGGGCGAGGGGAGGGACAGGGGGAGACAGGTGAGCTCAGGGCAAGTGGGAGGGAACTGCGGAGACAGGTGAGCTCAGGGCGAGTGGGAGGGACAGGGGGAGACAGGTGAGCTCAGGGCGAGGGGAGGGACAGGGGGAGACAGGTGAGCTCAGGGCGAGGGGAGGGACAGGGGGAGACAGGTGATCTCAGGGCGAGTGGGAGGGAACTGCGGAGACAGGTGAGCTCAGGGCGAGTGGGAGGGACAGGGGGAGACAGGTGAGCTCAGGGCGAGGGGAGGGACAGGGGGAGACAGGTGAGTTCAGGGCGAGTGGGAGGGACAGGGGGAGACAGGTGAGCTCAGGGTGAGGGGAGGGACGGGGGAGACAGGTGAGCTCAGGGCGAGTGGGAGGGACAGCGGAGACAGGTGAGCTCAGGGCGAGTGGGAGGGACAGGGGGAGACAGGTGAGCTCAGGGCGAGTGGGAGGGAACTGCGGAGACAGGTGAGCTCAGGGCGAGTGGGAGGGACAGGGGGAGACAGGTGAGCTCAGGGCGAGGGGAGGGACAGGGGGAGACAGGTGAGCTCAGGGCGAGTGGGAGGGACAGGGGGAGACAGGTGAGCTCAGGGCGAGGGGAGGGACAGGGGGAGACAGGTGAGTTCAGGGCGAGGAGAGGGACAGGGGGAGACAGGTGAGCTCAGGGCGAGTGGGAGGGACAGGGGGAGACAGGTGAGCTCAGGGCGAGTGGGAGGGACAGGGGGAGACAGGTGAGCTCAGGCTAGGGGAGGGACGGGAAGACAGGTGAGCTCAGGCTAGGGGAGGGACGGGGAGACAGGTGAGCTCAGGGCGAGGGGAGGGACAGGGGGAGACAGGTGAGCTCAGGGTGAGTGGGAGGGACAGGGGGAGACAGGTGAGCTCAGGCTAGGGGAGGGACGGGGAGACAGGTGAGCTCAGGGCGAGGGGAGGGACAGGGGGAGACAGGTGAGCTCAGGGCGAGTGGGAGGGACAGGGGGAGACAGGTGAGCTCAGGCTAGGGGAGGGACGGGGAGAGACAGGTGAGCTCAGGCTAGGGGAGGGACGGGGAGACAGGTGAGCTCAGGCTAGGGGAGGGACGGGGAGACAGGTGAGCTCAGGGCGAGGGGAGGGACAGGGGGAGACAGGTGAGCTCAGGGCGAGGGGAGGGACAGGGGGAGACAGGTGAGCTCAGGGCGAGTGGGAGGGACAGCGGAGACAGGTGAGCTCAGGGCGAGTGGGAGGGACAGGGGGAGACAGGTGAGCTCAGGGCGAGGGGAGGGACGGGGAGACAGGTGAGCTCAGGGCGAGGGGAGGGACAGGAGGAGACAGGTGAGCTCAGGGCGAATGGGAGGGACAGGGGGAGACAGGTGAGCTCAGGCTAGTGGAGGGACGGGGAGACAGGTGAGCTCAGGGCGAGGGGAGGGACAGGGGGAGACAGGTGAGCTCAGGGCAAGGGGAGGGACAGGGGGAGACAGGTGAGCTCAGGGCGAGTGGGAGGGACAGCGGAGACAGGTGAGCTCTGGGCGAGGGGAGGGACAGGGAGAGACAGGTGAGCTCAGGGCGAGTGGGAGGGACAGGGGGAGACAGGTGAGCTCAGGACGAGTGGGAGGGACAGCGGAGACAGGTGAGCTCAGAGCTAGGGGAGGGATGGGGAGACAGGTGAGCTCAGGGCGAGTGGGAGGGACAGAGGGAGACAGGTGAGCTCAGGGCAAGTGGGAGGGACAGGGGGAGACAGGTGAGCTCAGGGCGAGGGGAGGGACGGGGAGACAGGTGAGCTCAGGGCAAGTGGGAGGGAACTGCGGAGACAGGTGAGCTCAGGGCGAGTGGGAGAGACAGGGGGAGACAGGTGAGCTCAGAGCGAGTGGGAGGGACAGGGGGAGACAGGTGAGCTCAGGGCGAGTGGGAGGGACAGCGGAGACAGGTGAGCTCAGGGCGAGGGGAGGGACAGGGGGAGGCAGGTGAGCTCAGGGCGAGTGGGACGGATGGGGGAGACAGGTGAGCTCAGAGCGAGTGGGAGGGACGGGGGAGACAGGTGAGCACAGGCTAGGGGAGGGACAGGGGGAGACAGGTGAGCTCAGAGCGAGGGGAGGGACGGGGGAGACAGGTGAGCTCAGGGCAAGTGGGAGGGACAGGGGTAGACGGGTGAGCTCAGGGCGAGTGGGAGGGACGGGGGAGACAGGTGAGCTCAGGGCGAGTGGGAGGGACAGCAGAGACAGGTGAGCTCTGGGCGAGGGGAGGGACAGGGAGAGACAGGTGAGCTCAGGGCAAGTGGGAGGGACAGGGGGAGACAGGTGAGCTCAGGGCTAGGGGAGGGACAGGGGGAGACAGGTGAGCTCAGGCTAGGGGAGGGACAGGGGGAGACAGGTGAGCTCAGGGTGAGGGGAGGGACAGGGGGAGACAGGTGAGCTCAGGGCAAGTGGGAGGGACAGGGGGAGACAGGTGAGCTCAGGGCAAGTGGGAGGGACAGAGGGAAACAGGTGAGCTCAGGGCGAGGGGAGGGACAGGGGGAGACAGGTGAGCTCAGGGCGAGGGGGAGCGACAACGGAGACAGGTGAGCTCAGGGTGAGTGGGAGGGACAGGGGGAGACAGGTGAGCTCAGGGCTAGGGGAGGGACAGGGGGAGACAGGTGAGCTCAGGGCTAGGGGAGGGACAGGGGGAGACAGGTGAGCTCAGGGCGATGGGAGGGACGGGGGAGACAGGTGAGCTCAGGGCTAGGGGAGGGACAGGGGGAGACAGGTGAGCTCAGGGCGATGGGAGGGACGGGGGAGACAGGTGAGCTTAGGGCGATGGGAGGGACGGGGGAGACAGGTGAGCTCAGAGCGAGTGGGAGGGACAGGGGGAGACAGGTGAGCTCAGGCCGAGGGGAGGGACAGGGGGAGACAGGTGAGCTCAGGGCGAGTGGGATGGACAGGGGGAGACAGGTGAGCTCAGGGCGAGGGAGGGACGGGGAGACAGGTGAGCTCAGGGCAAGTGGGAGGGAACTGCGCAGACAGGTGAGCTCAGGGCGAGTGGGAGGGACAGGGGGAGACAGGTGAGCTCAGGGCGAGTGGGAGGGACAGGGGGAGACAGGTGAGCTCAGAGCGAGTGGGAGGGACAGGGGGAGACAGGTGAGCTCAGGGCGAGTGGGAGGGACAGCGGAGACAGGTGAGCTCAGGGCGAGGGGAGGGACAGGGGGAGACAGGTGAGCTCAGGGCGAGGGGAGGGACAGGGGGAGACAGGTGAGCTCAGGGCGAAGGGAAGGCCCGGGTGAGACTGGTGAGCTCAGGCTACGGGAGGGACAGGGGGAGACAGGTGAGCTCAGGACAAGTGGGAGGGACAGGGGGAGACAGATGAGCTCAGGACGAGGGGAGGGACGGGGTAGACAGGTGAGCTCAGGGTGAGTGGAGGGATGGAGGGAGACAGGTGAGCTCAGGGTAAGGGGAGGGACGGGGAGGGACAGGGGAGACAGGTGAGCTCAGAGCGAGTGGGAGGGACAGGGGGAGACAGGTGAGGTCAGAGCGAGTGGGAGGGACAGGGGGAGACAGGTGAGGTCAGGGCGAGTGGGAGGGACGGGGGGAGACAGGTGAGCTCAGGGCGAGGGGAGGGACAGGGGGAGACAGGTGAGCTCAGGGTAAGGGGAGGGACAGGGGAGACAGGTGAGCTCAGGGCGAGTGGAGGGATGTGGAGACAGGTGAGCTCAGGGCGAGGGGAGGGCCAGGGGGAGACTGGTGAGCTCAGGGCGAGGGGAGGGACAGGGGGAGACAGGTGAGCTCAAGGTGAGTGGGAGGGACAGGGAGGGAGACAGGTGAGCTCAGGCCGAGTGGGACGGACAAGGAGGAGACAGATGAGCTTAGGGCTGGGGGAGAGACAGGGGAGACAGATGGACCAATGGGCTGAGAAGTGGCAGGTGGAGTTTAATTCAGATAAATGCAAGGTGCTGCATTTTGGAAAAGCACATCTTAGCAGGTGTGGTAAGGTCCCAGGGAGTGTTGTTGAACAAAGAGACCTTGGAGTGCAGGTTCATAGCTCCTTGAAAGTGGAGTCGCAGGTAGATAGGATAGTGAAGAAGGCGTTTGGTATGCTTTCCTTTATTGGTCAGAGTATTGAGTACAGGAGTTGGGAGGTCATGTTGTGGCTGTACAGGACATTGGTTAGGCCACTGTTGGAATATTGCAAGCGATTCTGGTCTCCTTCCTATCGGAAAGATGTTGTGAAACTTGAAAGGGTTCAGAAACAATTTACAAGGATGTTGCCAGGCTGGAGGATTTGAGCTATAGTGAGAGGTTGAACAGGCTGAGGCTGTTTTCCCTGGAACATCGGAGGCTGAGGGGTGACCTTATAGAGGTTTACAAAATTATGAGGGAAATGGATAGACAAAGTCTTTTCCCTGGGGTGGGGGAGTCCAGAACTAGAGGGGCATAGGTTTAGGGTGAGAGGGGAAATATATAAAACAGACCTAAGGGGCAACTTTTTCAGGCAGAGGAAGTGGTGGAGGCTGGTACAATTGCAACATTTAAAAGGCATTTGGATGGGTATATGAATAGGAAGGGTTTGGGGGGATATAGGCTGGGTGCTGGCAGGTGGGACTAGATTGGGTTGGGATATCTGGTCGGCGTGGGAGGGTTGGACCTAAGGGTTTGTTTCCATGCTGTAATCTCTATGACTCTATGACTCTAAGACAGGTGAGCTCAGGGTGAGGGAGAGGGACAGGGGGAGACAGGTGAGCTCAGGGCTGAGGAAGGGGCAGGAGAGACAGGTGAGCTCAGGGCTGAGGAAGGGGCAGGAGAGACAGGTGAGCTCAGGGTAAGGGGGAAGAACAGAGATGGGGAGAGATAGGTGAGTCAGAGTGAGGGACAAGGACAGGGGAGAAAAGTGAGCTTGAGGCTGAGAGTGGGATGGGGAGAGACAGGTGAGGTTGGTATGAGGGGAGAGACAGGTGAGCTCAGGGCAAGGGGGAGATGAGAAACAGATGAGCTCAGGGCTGGTCAGGGATGGGGAGACAGATGAGCTCAGGGTGAGGGGGGAACAGACGGAGACAGGTGAGCTCTGGGCAAGGGGGGAACAGGGGGAGACAGGTGAGCTCAGGGCAAAGGGGGGAACGGGGGAGACAGGTGAGCTCAGGGCAAGGGGGGGAACGGGGGAGACAGGTGAGCTCAGGGCGAGGGGGGAACAGGGGGAGACAGGTGAGCTCAGGGCGAGGGGGGGAACAGGGGGAGAGAGGTGAACTCAGCACGAGGAGGAGAGATGTCGGAGACAGGTAAGCTCAGGGTGAGGGGGAGGAATAGGGGGAGAGAGGTGAACTCAGGGTGAGGGGGAGGGACAGGGGAGAGAGGTGAACTCAGGGTGGGGTAGGCAGGTGAGCTCAGAGCAGGGTGAGACAGGTGAGCTCACAGCAGGTGGAGAGACAGGGGGAGATAGGTGACTCAAGGCTGGGGAAGATGGGTGAATTCAGGACCTGGAAAGGGGTGGCAGTGATTTGGAGAGTAGGTGTGACTCAGCCTTCTCATCTCATCTACCTCAGACTAACAAGTTCCAACCCTGATTTTTCTGTCTTACAGAAACCCTGCTCCTCTCCATGTATGTTTTTCTCATTTTTCATATATCAGCATTTGAAGTATGTTTCTTTCACGTGGCTACACTTCCTACTACCCCTTGTACTGTACCTACTCTTACAATTGTCATTTCAGTTAGAAATGTGTCACTCTGATCAAGGTAAATTGGAAAGTAACTTGATAATTGGCTCTCATCGTGCAAGAGAACAAATAATAACTCCTCCCAATATAAATGAAAGAGACAAAGCTTAGATTAAGGCCATTCAGCCCATCAAGCCAGTTCCATCATTCAATTTGATCAAAGCTGATCCATTCCTTCACTCAGTTTAGCTTTGTTCCATATCCCTTACCTCTGCTTAACGAAAGTCTATCAAACTCAGCTTTGACACTCAATTGACCCCAGCCTCCGCAGCTTTTTGAAAGGAGAAAGTTCCAGATTTTCCCAACACTTTATGTGAGGAGTTGCTTCCTGACATCATCCCCAAATGGTCTGGCTCTAATGATTAAAGTTGGGCCCAAATGTTCTGGATGTCCCTCATCCCTGCCTCACCAGAGAGGAAGAACAATCTCTCTATTTCTCCCCTATCAAATCCTTTACCTCATTTCGATCATCCCTTAATAACTTATACTTCAACTGAGTGCACACAACCTGCCATCGGAGGGCAATTGATACTGCAGCCTGTGAGGAGGTAGTGACAGATGTTTTAATGGATCCTTTGAAGAATGCTGAGAGAGAGAGGCACAGAGGAAACCTACTGTCTGCTGGTATGACTGTGTAACAGAAAGAGAAGCAACTGCTGAGATGGGCCCAAGGAGTGGGGTTAAGGGAAACAAAACTGAGAAGGCCAAGATAATGAATCTTAGTTCAGAGTTGCTACTTCTAGGCTCAAAGCCTTCTAAACTTCAAACAACTAAATGGTGTGAAAATATACAGCAATGGTCATGTAATACTATGTATCAATTGTTGAGAGATATCAACTACATACATCTCAGTAAAGTCCTGCAGCTCCCAAGGGTCATATTCCCAGAAATCCTCACAAGCAGTAAAATCACAAAGAGCAAACATGTTTTACAATGGGACTCAATTGAATAGGCTCCAACCATCCATAAGGTTGATATGTACGAACATTGCTCCTGTAAATATGGTCAACTATGAATCTTTAAAGAATTAATTTGGAATCATTGCACGACCCTCTGATTCTTGATTTCTGTGGAAAAGCGGGAATGTGCAGTCCCGGAAATCCTGTCATTGAGTGATCATTTGTCATTGAAAAGCAGCAATCTTTTAAAGAAAGCAAAATACTGATGATTCTAGAGATCTGCAGTAAAAGCAGAAAGTGCTGGCAAAATTCAGCAGGTTCGACAGTATTTTTGGGGAGAAAAAAACAGAGTTAACATTTTGTATCCAATATGATTTGGACTTGCCAGTCTTGGACTGGGGTGTACAAAGTTAAAGATCACATAACACCAGGTTATTGTCCAACAGGTTTAATTGGAAGCACTAGCTTTTGGAATGCCGTTCCTTCATCAGGTGATTGTCAGATGATTCACCTTCAAAGCTGAAGGGACCCAAAACTGTGATGGGTTTTAAATATTTTCTAAACAATCTGTTCAGTCAGAGATACACACCTCTGAAACAAGTTGGACTTGAACATTGGCCTCCTGGCCACACTACCACTGGGCCATATCCTGATGAAAAAGTAGAGGGGCAGGTGGAACTAAAGAAAAAGTTAGGAAAGGTTAGAGAATGGGGGACATTAGGTGTAAAACATATCATAAAACAACAGAAAAAGAATGATGATAATTGTCAAGAAGAAACGAAGCGTTAATCCCCAGTAGATGTTAATAGAAGAAAGAAGTCAGTTCTGACTGAAAGCAAAAACACAAAAACAAGTTGTTGGTGCAAGAAGGGAGGAAGAGTAATAGAGTCATATAGCATAAAAACAGGCTCTTCGGTCCATCATGTCAATGCTGAATAACAAGCACCAAACTACACTAATCTGATTTACCTGAACTTGATCCATAGCCTACTATGCCCTGGCATTTCAAATGCTCATCCAGATGCTCCAGAAATGTTAGGGAAATACCACTCTTCACCACTGTCTCAGGCCATTCCATGTTTCTACCACACTCTGGATGAAAATTTCTTTTGTTACATCTCTAAACCACTTACTCCTCGCCTTCAAACTAATACTGTCTAGTCTTAGATACATCTGTCATAGGGAATGATTCTCATGATCTACACTATCTATACCTCTCATAATTTTGTATATCTCAATCAGATTCCTCCCTCAGCCTTTTCTGCTCCAAGGAAAACAAAGCCAACCTATCCAGTCTCTCTTCATAATTGAGATTTTTTTATCCCAAAAAATGTCCTGATGAACCTCCTTTGCACCCTCTCCAGTACAATCACATCCTTCCGATAATGTGATGACCAGAACCACACACAGTATTCCACCTGTGGCCTAACCAATGTTTTAATAAATTGTGACAAAACTTCCTTGCTCAATAATTTTAGGTCCCAGCTAATGAAGGAAAGCATCTCGTTGTCTTCTTCATCATTCTGTCTGCTTGTGCTGGCAACTTCAAGGATCTATTTACTTGTGTTCCAAGGTCCTTTTGTCCCTCAGTAATCCTTAGGGATCTATCATTCATTGTGTATATCCTTTCCTTATTAGACCTTTCAAATGCATTACCTCTCACTTATGAGAATTAAAGTCCATCTGGCATTGCTCTGCCAACTTTACCAGCTGACCAATATCAGACTGTAGCCTGAGACTATCCTTTTCCCTATAAACAACACCACCAACTTTCTTGGATGTAGGTTTGCCCACTGACCTGGAAGGTTCATTTCCAGATGTAATATCTTCAATGGGCCTCCGGGCGAAGCACTGTTGATAATTCCTGCTTTCTGTCTAGATGTTTGGGTTTCTTTGGGTTGGCGATGTCATTTATTGTGGTGACATCATTTCCGGCGGTGATCTCATTTCCAGTTCTTTTTCTCAGAGGGTGGTGGATGGGATCTAACTCAATGTGTTTGTTGATAGAGTTCCGATTGGAACTAGTAGGGTGCTACCTAGTTGGGTGATGAAATGTCTGGAAATGAACCTTCCAGCTCAGCGAGCAAACCTACATCCAGAACCTCAAGCTGAGCTACAAATCTTCTCAAAACTCACTAAGTCCAATTTTCTTGTCACCTGAAAACTTACTAATTATGCCTTCTTCATTCACATCCAAGTTATTAAAGCACATAACAAACAGCAAGGTCCCATCACCGATACCTGTAGTATACTGCTCGTCACAGGCTTCCAATCACAAAATAAAATCTCTCCACCATCATCCTTTGCCTCTTATATACCAGCCAATTTTAGATGTAGTTTCTTAACTTGCCTTGGATCCCCTGGGCTCTTAGCTTTGGAACAGCTGTGCATATGGGGCCATATCAAAGACCTTAAGGAAGTCTATGTGAGCCAACATGTAAATCAATGGCACTACCCTCATCAATATATTAAACTACCCTTTCAAAAACTCAATTAAGTTAGTCAGACAGGATCTCACTTGAACAAATCCATGCTGACTATCCCTGATTAATCCCTGCCTTTCCAAGAGTTGATCAATCCTGTCCCTCAGAATTTCTCCCTATCATTGGCATCAGACTAACTGATCTGTAATTACTTGGCCTATCCCTGATGCCCTTCTTGAACAAAGGAACCACATTAGTATCCTTAGCTAGCCAAATATTAAATATCTCAGGCAGGGCCTCAGCAATCTCCCCCCTTGCCTGCCACAGCAGCCTGGGATACATGTCATAAGGCCCTGAGATTTGTGTACTTGCACTCCCGTTAAAATGTCTAATACCTCATTATTGTAATGTGTTCTTGAACCTCACCGTCACAGCTAAAATCCCCAGCTACAGTCTATTTCTTCTCTGTGAATACAGATGGGAAATATTCATTTAAGATCTCACCCATGTTCACTGGCTCCAAGCAGATTGTCCCTTTGGTCTCGAATAGGTTCCACTCCTCCCTCTTACTCTTAATATAGTTACAAAAGGCCTTGGTGTTTTCCTTGATCCTATCTGCCAAAGATATTTCACGGCCCCTCTTTGCTCTCCTAATTTCTTTCTTAAGCAACCTATACTCTCTATACATTTGTTAATGAGCTGGACCTGACATAAGCTTCCTTCTTTTTCTTTATCAAATTCTCAATATATCCAGAGTTCCCTGGACTTGCTGCCCTTGCCGAACACTCTTAGAGGAACACACTGGCCCCGAATTTTCATTATACTACTTCTGAAAGAGTCCCACTTTTCAAAATTAGACTGGCGTGCAGGTCCCTGGCTCCCTGTCTGTGTTTGCCAAGTTCAGTATAATGATATTGAAATTAGCCTTATCCTAATTTAGACATTTAAATGCTGCATCATCCTTACCCATCTCTGTTATGACTTCGAAACTTAAAGAGTTGTGGTCACTATCCCCAAAATGCTTGCCCACCGAAACATCAATCATTTAACCAGCTTCCTTCACTGAGATTAGATCTAGCACTGCATCATCTCTTGTAGGCCAATCTATGTACTGGCACAAAAAGCTCTCCTGGATTCACATTTAAAGATTCCCCACCCCATCTAATCCTTTTATAATAAGGCAATCTTGGTTAATGTTAACAAGGTTGAAATCCCCTACAACAACTCTTCCTGCCTCTATCTGCTCCTCTCTCTCCTTCTGACTGTTGGAAGGCCTGAAGTATAATCCCAGCAAAGTGATCACCCTTTTTTATTTTTAAGCTCAACACAGATGGCTTCATTTGAAGACCCTTTTAGCATGTCCTCCCACGTTACTGCCGTGATGGGTTCCATTATCAGTAATAATGCAATGTTCTCACCTCTCTTGTGCCTGAACCTCCAAACCCTGGAATGTTGAGCTTCAGACCTGTCCTTCCTTCAACAATGTCTTGGTGATTGCAACAATATCATATTCCCTTGTGCTGATTCACATTCTAACTTCATCCACCTTACCAGTCAAACCCCTTGCATTAAAATAGATATGGTTTAGCTTTCTGGACCTCCCACACGTCTTATCCGTCTCCACCAACTGGCCTGTCCTATCCTTCTGTATCTAATTGGACCTTCCTCTTGATTTCTCATATATTTTGTGCCCCACCCCTGCCTGGATAAGTCAGTTAAAACCTCTCCAGCAGCATGAGCAACAACAAGGACAACGGACCCATTGTGGTTCAGGGGCAACAGTCCAGCTTGGGCATGTCCCACCCACCCCAGAAGCTGTCCCAATGATCCAAAACTCTAAAGCCCTCCCGTCCTTCCTATACCATCCTTTAACGCTTTGGTCTGACCTATGTTCCTATTCCTATATTCAGTACCGCGTGGCGCTGGAAGTAATCCAGAGATTACAACCTTTTCCTCTTCTTTAATATACTACCTGACTCTCTCAATTCCTGTTCACGGCCTGAAGTTTGTTGAATTCAATGTTGTGACCAGCAGGCTGCAAAGTGTCTAAAATGACACACTGTTCCTCCAGCTGCATTGGCCTTCAATTGGTGCAATGTAGAACACATAGGGCAAAAATGCGAACATGAGACCTAAGTCATTTATCTCTTATAGTGATATAGCCAGATGAAACTCCTAAATGTGTAGTAACCATTATTTTATTATCCAAACGACTTCATCGTTATTTATTATTTGCCACAAGTGATGATTAATAATTCCACTTGTCCGATGGAGCAGGTAACTTTAGGTGTCATACTCCACCTTGAAAGAAAAAAAACAGAATATACACTCTCACACTTCAGTTTTCCTTCAGTAAATCAAAGTGAATGAACTGGATAGTTTTACTTGACATTTCCTAAGACTCTCAGGCAAGTGAATGTTATAGCCTGCAATGCTGTATGGTACGCAGAATATATGTGCATGTAAATAGATTCAGAAAGGGCAAAGGTGCCAACAGCAAGACTTTAACAGATTCAGCCTCTTCACTACATTGTGATGAACAGGCATAATTAGGTGAAGGATTTTGAACTGTTTTATTGTGGCTCCCCCTACTGGCATTAAACAAATACAACATCTGGAATACAATATTTTTTATTCATTTGGAATTTGGGTGTTGCTGGCTGGCCCAGCATTTATTGCCTGTCCCTTATTGCCCTTGAATTGGTGGTGGTGGTGGTAGTGAGTTGCCTTCTTGAACTGCTGCAGTCCGTGTACTGTAGGTAGAATTATCCAAATATGAATGCCCATATGCCCATGTAACTGGGTATAAAGCAAATACCTGCACAAAGTGAATCAGCAAACACAGGCATGAATGTAATGCAGCACGGTGGCTCAGTGGTTAGCACTGCTGTCTCACGGTGCCAGGGGCCTGGGTTCAATTCCAGCCTCGAGTAACTGTGTTGAGTTTGCACTTTCTCCCTGTGTCTGCTTGGGTTTCCTCCCACAGTCCAAAGATGTGCAGGTCAGGTGAATTGGCCATGCTAAATTGCCCATGGTGTTTAGGTTAGGTGCATTCGTCAGGGGAAATGTAAAGTAATAGGGCAGGGGAATGGGTCGAGGTGGGATACTCTTTGAAGGGTTAGTGTGTGCTTGTTGGGCCAAATGGCCTGTTTCCACACTGTAGGGATTCTATGACAATATTGTTCTGAGTAGAAATATGACAGATTCCAATTCACAGAAGCTTGTGATCTGTTAGAATGACGACTAAATGACCTCGCTGATTCCTGGTAATCACACTGGATTTCTCACATACCTTTGTGCACCCACATTCCTTATTTCCCAGGAAATCAGGCCCTTCTAAAGGGATGAAGGTGTAGGGTACTGCAATCTGAATGGTGGAAATATCCTTAGGAAGCGGTGGGTGGGGAGAATAAAATTAGAATTTACAGACCAGGTCTTGCGCACACATCCATTAATTCTTGCAGCTTGGGATTCTTATTAAATTAAAGAGGCAGTACAATTAAAAGTTCATCTTCCATCTGAGTGTATCTCAGCTTATTGTCATGGCTCCAGTGGCCATTGCTTGTGTTTCCTTTCAGTCATATACTTCTATGCAAAATGATTGGTCTTCTTGTAGTGAGAACATTGGTTTCTCCACAAAATACATGCCTTTGTCCCTTTTGGATGATATCCTCTGTAGTATTCATATCCTGCCCTATCCATCATATCATTATGATGCTGTTTGGACCTGGCATGTCTATCAGCATAATGTGAAGCATGCTTTATTCTGCTATGAATATACTCTAACTGCTGACTCAAAACGTCAGCAGTTCTGCATATGATGATCACTTTCTTGAAAGTACGTTTTGTCTCTCTCAGTGGACATGCTGTCACTGCAAGATCTCTTATGCTTAATACAATCCTGTCTTTAATCAGATCTTGTGCAAATTTACAGGATTCTGTGAGTTGTGTTAATAAGATCAGACGTTGATCAATGAATCGTTTTTCAACTTGAACACATTCCATTCATAACTATCAATCACTTGGGGATCAAACCAAGGCCTAAAGGTTTTCTAAATTTCTGCCTTCTGTTCTTGAGAGACTTAAAATGGAATATGTTTTGAAACAATCACTTTCCAACCAGGATAAGGGTGTAACTATGCATAGCTGCTCTGGCTTGTGAAGCAGATCTGTCATAGTTTTGCCATTATGTACGGATCTGCCTTATATAGCCTTTTAGTTTGACCCTGGAATTAGGAGAGGAAACGTCGTAGTCCTTGTGTCTTAGCCAGTATTTCAGCTGTGGCCTGAGCACTGTAGCCAAGTTTACAGCTGATGGTGGAGGTCCTGAGTATTTTGTGGATGTGGTGCCAATGAAGTGAGCTGCTCTATGCTGAATGGTGTCAAGCTTCTTGAGTGTTGTGTAAGCTGCACTCATTCAAACAACTGGGAACATTCCAGTACAATCCTGTCTTGTGTTTCATAGAAGCTGGATGGGCTTTCGAGATTCAGGAGATGAGTTGCGAGAACAGAATTCTGAGCTTCTGTTCTGCCCTTGTCGCCATTTATGGGTTGGCTTGGGGAAATTTGGGAGGAGGTTCAGAGGGCAGTGGAATAAGAGGGGAAGGAATATGATGAAATGTGTTGGAGGTTGAAGTCGCCAAGGATGAATCACTTAATGCAGAAGCTGAGGGAGGAAAACAGTGAAGATGAGAAGTGCTGTGCTGGGACGCGCTAAGCTGCTAACGGTTAGAGAAAATGCCAAAGGAGTAGGAGGGACAGGGAAAGTGATGGTTTGGTGACAACTGGCACACCACATTACACCTCAGCCAAGTTTCAGTTCGATCAGACCACCCACTGTATGGTTATGGATAGAAAGTGTGGCATGATGAGATTCATATAAATCAGGGTGGTGTAACTGATCACTTGGACTCTGACATCAGTAGGAGAGAAGACATCAGTCTGCAATCCCTCCATCCCCACCCTCTTAGTTATCTCTCAGCCCTGTTGCCCTCCCCCCAGCCCCCGACATTCCTTATGAAGGGCTTGTGCCCGAAATGTCGACTCTCTTGCTCCTCGGATGTTGCCTGACCTGCTGTGCTTTTCAAGCACCACACCTTTTGACTGCAATGAGTGTATGAAGGGAGACACCATACCAGATAGCTGTATTTGCCAACACCACACCAGAGAGCTATATTTGGGAACCTGGGTGTCATTGTAGCTCAATTGGCTGGACCATTGATTTGTGAAGTAATATGGTGCCAACAGAATGAGTTCAATTCCCATACTGCCTGAGGGACTACCATGAAGGACTGTCCTTCTCAACCTCTCCCCTTGCCTGAGGTGTTGTGGCCCTCAGATTAAACCACCACCAGTCATCTCTCTCTAATGAGAAAGCAGCCCTATAATCTGGTAAGACTATGGGAAACTTGATTTGAGAAGTTAAGAATCACACACCAGGTTATAGTCCAACAGGTTTATTTGAAAGTACTAGCTTTCAGAGCACTGCTCCTTCGTCAGGTGGTTATGGAGTATAAGATCATGCTCACAGAATTTATAGAAAAAGTTTACAGTGTGATGTGTTGTGGGCGGCACGGTGGCACAGTGGTTAGCACTGCTGCCTCACAGCGCCAGAGACACGGGTTCAATTCCCGCCGCAGGTGACTGACTGTGTGGAGTTTGCACATTCTCCCCGTGTCTGCGTGGGTTTCCTCCGGGTGCTCCGGTGTCCTCCCACATTCCAAAGATGTGCAGGTCAGGTGAATTGGTCATGCTAAATTGCCCATAGTGTTAGGTAAGGGGTAGATGTAGATGTAGGGGTATGGGTGGGTTATGCTTCGGCAGGGCGATGTGGACTTGTTGGGCCGAAGGGCCTGTTTCCACACTGTAAGTAATCTAATCTAAAAAGTAACTGAAATTATATATTGAAAAAGACCTGGATTGTTTGTTAAGTCCCTCATCTTTTAGAATGGGCATGTTGGTTTCAGTTCTTTCATATGTAAATCGCAAAACTTTTTTAAAGTTACATTCTCAAGTGAACTTTAACAATTGGTGTCATGTTGGTCCAGATAATGCACTGAAGGTGTGAGGTGCCCTGTGTGAGGCTTTCTATACCACAATGTTCAGACTGATTCTAATCTAAAAAACGCATTTACAGAATCTTACATGGATTCATGCAGCTTTTGAGCAAAATAAAATGTAATTCTGCAACTTGGGAACTTACTGTGCACCTTGTGTAAGGAAAGCAGTGTTACATGCATGAGGAATTGAAGAACCTCACTTAGAAATATGGAGCAGCAGCCTCGGGGACAGTGTATGTGAAGATACCCACAGCCTGAGATATTCCAGACCAGTATCTCAATGTACAGGTAACAGTATTGGCTAAACGAACAAGATAAAGCAGAATAGGGGCCTTGTCACAAATGAATGGACCTTCTAGAAGGAGCTGTGTCAAAAGTAAGAGCTGATCCACTTGCTGAATGCACATCAGCCACAGTGGGGTGAGTTGATGTGAGTAAGATTGGTGAAGTTAGCCCCTGTGCTGGGTGCTAGGCAGGAATGTCAGGGATAACTGAAGCTGCTGCTCATAATCAGTGCCTTTCTGAGCTTGTTAGAAGATGGAGGGGGAGGCAGACAGGGAAGCTGCAGGCTTATCCAACAGACAGTCACACCTGGGATGGTGATAAGAAGATTGGGAGATTGATAAGTACTAAAAGGGTTGGCTTAGTGACTTGGGAGAGCAGCATGCTGGAGAGTGGAGATGTATAAGGCGGCATGACGGAAGGTTTGGCAGGGGTAAGTAGAATAAAATTTTAAAAGGAGAAAGAAATAACATTGAAGTGACAGTTCCAAACTGGCAGCCAACCCACCTCCCTAAATGGACACAGGGAAAACTCAAATCGATAGGCCTAGTTCCATAGCAATTATTAGTATGCATGTCTGGAGTAATCTGCCATCTTGTAAGATGACGGTACCTGGGACAGCTCAGAAGCCCCAGTCTGGCAGAGCAAACTCTGCTGCATTCACTACAGAGGGAGGCGATGGGCTGAGGAGGTGTACAGCTCACTGGCCTCTTTGTTCTGGGGTCCTCATCACTCAGCTAAGCCTTTTGTTTCTACTTGCATCTTCCACAGCCTTTCCAAAGTGCCAGCTTCCAGAGATGACAGACATCAGCGACTGTCTTCCAGTTGTCAGCATCCCGCACCGTGACATTTGTCTTCCAGGCACTGACGGTCAAACTCTTCACAGGGGTGAGAGGTTATCTATTTGCTGGTGAAGGAACTCTTGTGAAGCATCGTCCGCGCAGAGCGACTTTCGGATGGGGACGTGGCACACCTCGGTCATCAATGTCAAGCAAGCACCTTTTCTTGTGAGCGTGCCCTGCTGCTCTGCAGCCAAACCCCCAGCCATGGGCAAACAGCTTCATTGCATTGTGGACACTCAGCCACAGTTGAAAGCTAATGGAGTGCACAATGTAAAAATAGACCGGAACTGACTCTGAAGGCAAACTGATCTCTATATTTGGGCTTTTGATAGAGGAAATGCAGCAAAGGTTCACCAAACTAACCCTTTGGGATGTTGGGGCTGATTTGAGAGGAGACTTTGAAGAAACTAAACCTACATTAGAATCATAGAATCCCTGCAGTGCAGATAGAGGCCATCCAACCCTCCGAGGAGAATCCCACCCAGATTCACTCCATCCGTAACCCTGGCTTAACCATGGCTACTCCATCTAGTCTGCACATAACTGGACATTACAGGACAATTTAGCATGACCAATCCATCTAACACCTGCATCTTTGGACTGTGGGAGGAAACCCACGCAGACACAGGGAGAATGTGCAAACTCCAAACGGTCACCCAAGGGTGGGATCAAACCCAGCTGAGAGGCAGCAGTGCTAACCACTGAGCCATTGTGCCATCCTAATGTTCTCCAGAGTTTCAAAGGGTGAGAGGTGATCTCACTGAAACCTATAATACTCTTGCAGGGCATGGCAGGGTGGTTGTCAACAGGATATTTCATCGCTTTAAATTGAGGGGTGATAGAAATATGGACAGATGTCAGAGGTAGTTTCTTTATTCAGAGAATAGTTGGGATGTGGAATGCCCTGTCTGCAGCAGTAGTAGACTTGCCAACTTTTAAGGGCATTTAAAGGTTCATTGGCTAAACATATGGATGAAAATGGAATAGTTAAATGGGCTTCAGATTGCTTCCACAAGCTGGCGCAACATCGAGGGCTGAAGGGCCTGTACTGTGCTGCAATGTTCTATGTTCTATGTAGTTGGTGAGCCTAGAACCTGGGCATGTAGTCTTAGAATAAGGGGTTGGCCAATTCGGACCGAGATAGGGAGCAATTTCTCACTCATGGGGTGGTGAATCTCTGCAACACTAGAGGGCTGCACAAATACAATAATTGAACATGCTCTGGACAGGACACGACCAACATGTGGGGATACAGTGATGGTCGGGAGAAGTAGATGGTCAGTCATGATCTTTTCGAATGACGGACTGACTCGAGGAGTCTAGCCTACTCCTGCTCCCACCTCAACTTTCAGGCAGCTCCCATAAACAAGCTGGTGGAAAGCACAGAGCTTTCTATTCCCCAGGACTCAAGCCATGGGGTCAAGAGCAGGACACTGACATTTGGACAGATAGATTCCATAAATGTTGTCCAGGTTTTCTTTTGGGGTGGTGGGGTGGTGGGGTGGGGGGGGTCCGGTTTCATACAGAGTGATAAACAACACAGGAGACAGCAGCTACATGTGAAACGCCAACTTGACTGGCATAGAGGTTGGGTGCTTTGAGCTGTCTCAAAGCCATCCTTCCCCACTGGTCGCCCACCATCGCTTCAGTAACATTGCTGACCCATCAAGATCCGGCTGCTTCAAAGGGCGATTGAAGCTTCAGGTTTTACTCAGCAGTGGACGGAATGCATCGCACCCAGGCAGGCAAACAAACAAAAAGACAGGCGATGCCAACTCTTTGGCTGGCAAGCTGGAACATCAGGGCGATGTACACAGGATTGAACAGGAAACTTGCAGCTGGTCAAAAACACACATCAGGACAGCCAATATCAACAGGGGCTGAACACTGACAGAGAATGCATACAATCCCGTAGTAAACAAGACATTCTTCTGAAGTGTTGTCATGGTCATAATGTGGGAAAATGCAGTGGATAATTTGTATAAAGCATGATCCCGCAAGCCACAAAGAGATAGGCGATCTGTATCTATAGGATTATGCACTGGTCAGGGCACCAGCAAAGATTCCCCACTCTTCTTCAAAACATAACCAAGGGACCTTCGGCACCTAATTGAAAGGGCCCAAAACTGATTCCAATTTATCTTCAGTGATATCACCTGCAAAATATTGGCCAAGCCCAATAAAGCTGGGGACGTGCTTCACAGAGATCTTACCCTCCAAATCTGGAGACCACTCTGTCATGATCCTGACTGATAAGTCAATTTCCAGTCAGAGACTTTGCATCCAGGCAGCTGAATGACATTCCATAGAGGATGTGGAGGAAGAAATACAGGAAAGGTGGTCCTGAAAATTTAGATGAGGGACATCCACCTTTTAGCATTATACCTTGTGAGTACTAGAACTAATAATTTGCAATATTTGTTGCACATCCCTGACAGCCTTGATTAATTGCTGTTAATTCAAAGTACTCACACATGGTAGAGAGGGTGTTCTGTTTGAAACTTGAAGGTAACTCCCCCACTGTTTGTTGTACTCAGTATGGGCTGTATCTGCAGGACTTGTGACTGGGAGTGGCAAGCATAGAGTGCATCTGACAAAGATAAACAACTTCAGAGGTTACAAGAGAGCATTTATTTTTATTTGTTAGTTTTATTGCAACAGTTAAACAGATTAACAACCAAGGTTCTAGGTAATATTTCTGCCCCCACAGCTAGTTAAACACATCAAAATCCAGGAAACAAAGCACATCACCTTTATTTAGCTTTATTTAGTAGTGTAGTGATTGGAATCATGACCAGGCAAATCTCAATGACTATGAGATTCTTCCTGACCATGGTTCCAATCACAAGTAGCCAATGTGATTTTGTATTTAAAAGCTATCCCCTCTTTTCCTGTCTTAATCACTTCACTGTTCTAATTCTAGCCTCCTGTACATTGTGAATGCTATCATTTCACTAAATGATAGTCTACTGCCTGGGCCTAAGGTTTGGAGTTCCCTTCTTAAACCATCCCATCCCTAGCTCACCCTTTACAACCTTCCTTGAACCAACCTCTTCGATGAATACTCTGGTTGCTTCTCCCAATATCTTCTTGAGTAGCTCAGTGCCAATTTTTGCTGTAATGCTCCTTGTTATGCACCTTGGGTCATTTTTACGATGCTAAAGGAGCTTTAGAAATTCAGTCTATTGTTGTTGGAACTCCCCTTTGTTGAAAAGCTCTGTCAATGACTCAGTATAGTTAAAAGAATAGAAAGAGGTAATAAGAATAGCGGTGCCAAATTTCTGATGATGGCTTGCCAACAAGGAACCTTTCCAGTTGGCAATGGTAGCCATACTGTCGTAAGCCGTCAGTTCATTCATATGTGTGGAGAGTCAAGATAATACTTAGAATCTAGCTGAAAAGGGAGACCCCTAGCCAAAGCTTTTGTCTTGCATTCATCAGGACAAACACAAGAATGCCAAATTTCAAGCAGTCAGGATTTTTACTACCTGAGAGAAAAAAAAGAGTGCTGATTAGTTGCCATTAGCACAACAGGTCAGGCAACATCCAAGGAGCAGGAGAATCGATGTTTCGGAAATTCCTGATAAAGCGCTTATGCCCGAAATGTCGACTCTCCTGCTCCTCGGATGCTGACTGATCTGCTGTGCTTTTCCAGCACTACACTCGACTCTGATCTCCAGCATCTGCACTTTCTCCTGATTAGTTGCAATGTCAACTCTGATTAGTCAAGGTGTTGTGATGGAAAAAGCAATAGAGAACTAAGACCCTCTAAGCTCCTGTGTGACTCAGGAAAGGTGCAAGGCTTGAACTTATTCTTTTTGTTTACGGACATGGTGCTCCCATTCCAGCAATCATAAATATTGAGCGCTACTAAATCTTAAGTTGGTATGACTCTATGACTATGGTTGTTATTCTGGCTATTAGCACACTTGGGATTGGCCAGCCAGTGCTGCTCAATTATAGAATCATCTTGAATCAATCAAGCTTATGACATGGCTCATTTACACACGCTACAAGTGGTAGCCATAAATTCAAAAACACCTGTTAGCTGCACACCAAAAGGGTGTTGAATCCTGGCACCTTTCTTCATCAGCCAGAGGCTTGGGAAGCCTATACTGGAGCCTCAGCAGTTTTTCCTAAGGCAATGCCCTCAGCCACACTGAATCCAGCACCCTCTTTTCCTGTTGCGATCATTTGAAACTTTGCAATTCTTGCATTCCTCCTGTTGAGCGCAAAACAAAAAGAGGCCTCAGAAAGCTGTTTCACTCCGCAGGCTGGAGACAGTGACACACCCGTCACCATCCTGCCATTGCTAGCATTTTACTGCCGAGTGGTGATAGGAGGTGGAGGGGCCCAGAGAGACTGCCAGGTTTGCCCTAAGGTGACAGCCTTAGCAAACTTGACAACCTTCACCTGCATTCGAGACCAGCCCCATCACCACTCCTGCCAACCTTTCTGGGGGCAGACTGACTGGCCCTGACAAGGCCAACCCCACTCACCTCCTTTCTGACTTTGCTGTTCCTGACTGGCTGCAGTTCCAGTGGTGGCCACCACTCCCGGTGCTGCTGCTGAGACAGAACAGATCTCACCCTTTCATTTGACTCAATTTCTTTTATTGATTTATCAGCGCAGAGATACTTACTAACACAGGGCTAGAGTGAAGTCAGGATATATATGCCTTTATTGTAATAAAATTGCTTCCCAATAAAAATCAGGTTGGAAGTGACTCAGACTGGTTTGCTCCTGACTCCCTGGCCAGGAGACACATAAATCCCTCACTGTTGTCTCCATTTCTCTTTCCACCAATGCTAAGCGCTCTCTGAAATGGTTCGGTTTCGACTTCAGATTTCCAGCATCTGACTTTTTTTATGTAATTTCTTTTCTTCAGTCTTTATTTTGTCAGCATGACTTTAAGAGCACTGTGACACTGCAAAAGAATGGAATTTACCAGAAAGTGCAGTACATTTCATCATTCCTAAGTGAAAGATGTGAGATGTTAATGTAGCACAGAGATTATATTCCTGGACAAGAAACCGGGATTAATAATCAATGAAGACTTAAAATGAAATGTCATCCAAGGCAGCTGGAAAATTTAAACACAACCAACTAAAATAAGTGTAATTAAAAAGCTACATAGCTTAAATGACTATAAATTTGCCACACTTGCACTAATATTCCATCTGGTTCCTTTCGGAACTTCTCTGTCTACTGACTGGCCTGAAATGTGTCTGGTCCCACAGCAATGTCATTGACTCTAAAACAGCCAAGCAAGCGACTCAGTTGTATAAAAAATTGTTACAAAAATAACTATGACTTAGAGGGTCTGAGCAGCTCTGGTCTGAGTGGGAGACAAGAGGCCAACACAGTTGAACCAAAAAGGATGAATTTCTAACCAATCATACATCTGTTTTAAATATTTCCATTTCACAGGGAGACAGTGAGATGAAGTTACAAACAGGTTCCTTCACACCTGCAGATGTGGACTCAGCCATGTCCTGCCCAGCTCACACAGTGACTCACTTTAACTTTTGTAATCTATCACGTACTCAGGGTAGATCTGGTGTTTCTCAAAGATGACGAATATCGAGGGGTTGGAGACGTCGTTAACACAGCTGTCGTAATAGCTGGACTTTGAGCCGTCTCTTAAGGGTGGCCGGAGGTAACTGGAATCTCCTTTCACAAACTGCCCCACCAAAACCCGAGCAACAAACATGGTCATTGCTCCTTGTCTTGGTTGACAGTAATTATGGGAATAGGACGCATCTCGAGCGAAGTAGGTTCCTGAAGAAAGAAAGCAGATACATTTAAAAGGCGTGCCTCAGGAGCCAAGCCTCGGTATAACCAATAAAGTCCCTTTTCCAAATGTCATCGTTGCTATCAGGTCAGAAATGCTGCAGTCAATTTGTGCTCAGGAGATTCCCACAAACAGCAGTGAGATAAAGAGTGAATGGTCTGTTTTTGTGATGTTGGTTGCAGAATTAAGTACAGAGGAACATCGATTATCTGGCATTCAATTAACCGAAGTTTGGATTATCTGAACAAGATCGCAAGGTCCCAATGTTTGGCTTACTATGGTGTCCGGCATTTGATTATCTGGAATTTGACTAACCGACCGAAATACACCCCCCCCCCCCCCCCACTTGTGTCCTTCAAGGTTCCTCTGTATTGGCCTGGACAGTAGAGAAGAGCTTTCCCTTGCCCATCTTTTGATCAGGGATCTTTGTTGTTGACCTGAAAGCAGACCTCCCCCACTTTAACATTTAATTTAAAGACAGCACCTACGCCAGTATGGCACTCCCTCAGTAATGCAGTACTGGAGAATCAGCATGGGCTTTTGAGGTTGAGTCTGAGAATACCTTGAGCCCACTATCTTCTGACTCTGAGGTGTGAGAGCCTACCCACGGAGCCACACTCGCGGCAACATACGACAGCCACAAAGACAACTGCTTTGTGAATGTGCAGGTACCTCTTCCGTAGGCGGTTCCATGAACTCCACAGATCCTCCAGTCAAAGTTCTGCTGGCAGATGGCCTCAATAAATTTGGGATCCGTGCCATGGAAAAGCTGCTTCTCAACCACATCTGCACCACCACTGGCCTTTGTCATCTGCTCCTTCTGCCTGTCTCAGAAGTACAAGAACAAGATCATACTAACATACAAAAAAGGAGCAGAAACAGGCCATTCAACCCCTCAAGACAGCTCCGCCATTCTTTAAGCCCGTGGCCGATCTGTTTGTGTTTCAAATCCCACATTTACCCCAACGACCCTCAACTCCCTTTCCTCGGAAGGAACAACCTACTTGCAGCTAAAAAGAAATGCAACAATCACAGTTTCACCACCTTCTGAAGCAGAGTCCTGAATCCTCAAAAGCAAAACATTTCTCCTCACCTCTGTCCTACAAGGGTGATCCATGATTTTAAAATGGTGCTTTCTTGTTCTGGAGGAGGAGAGGGTTGTTGGGGGCCAGAGGAGAAGTGGGAGAAGAGGAAGAGTCAGTGAGGAAGCTGCACTTGAGGAACATGGAACTCAGGGAGGTGAGGGGCTCAGGAGAGTGGGTGAGGAGAATTTGAGAGACGGGAGTGTCAGAGGCATAGTGGGGAGTAGAAGGCAGGTTGGGGAGGAATATGGAGTGAGGTTGGGATGTGGAGTCGAGGAAGGAGGATACATTTCCCTTGTTGTTAAGATTCACAGGAACAGCCCCTTAGCTTAATTATCCTGCAACAAGGAGACTCTTCCTTCTGTAGCCTCCCCCAGCCACCTCCAAAACACATACAAACTCCCACCCCACAAACGTGTGCACACACATACACACTTTCCCTCACAAATGCACACGCGCGCGCACACACACACACTCCCCCCATAAATGCATGCAAACACATACACACTCCCCCCAGCAAATGCACACACATACACACTCCCCCCCTCGTAAATGAGCACACATACATGCTCCCCCTCTGCAAATGCTTGTGCACGCACACATCCCTCCGCCAAAAACAGGTGCACGCACACACACTCATTCCCCCCCTCAAACGCGCACACAAGTTCCCACCCACAAACATGTGCGTGCACACTCCACTGCAAATACGCACACACCCCCCGGAAACATGTGCACACACACACACTCCCCCCCAACAAACGTGCATCTACATCCCCCTGCACAAGCACATGCGTACACACCCTCCCTGCAAATGCGTGTGCACAACCCCCTGCAAATGCACGCTCATACATATTCCCACACAAACACATGCACACACCCACACTCCTGCAAATGCATAAGCGTGCGCACATACCCCACTCGCCCCCAAACACCCCCCCACACAGACCCAAATGCGCATGCACTCTAACACACACACGCACTTAAACTCGCACACATACCCAAACACACACATATTTACACACCAACACAGACCGTCTCACTGCTGCAGCACAGATAAGAAGAAGACAGATACTTAAGAAAAAATCTCTTACAAACCATTGAAAGACTTCCCAAAGAGCCAGATTTTGGACTCGCTCAATTTTCTGGATGACACTGTTTCTCATTGTCCGCTGAAAGAGGGTCTGCACCTGTTTATATTCCTCTGAAGACTCAAGCACTCGAACAAGCTGCAGACAGAATCAGAGATCAGAGTCTCAGAGCACAGGGGACAGAGCACCCTTAAATACAGCAAACATTGAAATGTTACTACAGATTAGCCTCAGTTGGTATCCATTAAGTTGCTGTGCGTATAAACATTTAAATTTTTCCTGATGTTAATCTTCTCAGGTTTGTGCTGTGCCTCCCTCAGTGAGACGACCATGCTACTGATTTAATGTGGTTTCACTCTGACCCTGAATCAGCCAGCTTGCCTTATCTAGCCTTGATTACGCATTGACATACCTATAACCGCTTTTCCTTGTCAGTGTCCAGTAATACACCTGCCCCGACGTATCCAAAACTCGAACCCAACCAACACACACCCAGGATCTCTGCACTGCTCCAATTCTGACTCCTGTGCTTCTTCCCCTTCCTTCAATGCTGTGGAGTGGCTATGCCTACAGTCCCAGATCCTAAGCTCTGGACTCCTTCTGTGAACCTCTCTCCTCATTTTCCAAACTTTAGAATTGATCTCTTTTGACTAAGCTATTGGTCACCTGCCCTCGTATTTCCTTACATGGCTTGATATCAAAAATCTTGTTTGTTTCTGGCAAGCACACTGGGTCATTATAGCACAGTAAAAATGCAAGGTTAATGCAAGTGTTGCCATCCACTGCCTAGATCCTATTCCTGCTTTCTTACTTCTGGTGTCCCCATGTCACTTTGGATCCAAATCTAGACCCTTTTATGGCCTCCACTCCATCCTTGCACATCAAACTCTTCCAGCTCTAGACTTTAACTAGTATTGCCCAGCCATCCTGTTTTATTGTGTGGTTTGAGAATCAAGATGGATTTATCAAGGAGAAGGCTAAGTAAAGAACCATCTTTAGACTTAGACTTCAAAGAAACACATTTATTAAACTTCATACTAAATACTGTTATACACAATAATCGTTGATATCCCAGGGTTGATCTTTAACACTCATCTCCCAAACACACATCTTCTTTATTTGCACACGTCTGTGTGCTAATGTGAGTCTTCCAGACTGTCCCATTCTAATGTGATTCTTCTAGAGTGTCCTAACTCTGCCCACATTGTGCCATTTAGATGCGGTGAGGTGCAGCTGCATGACATCATCATTATATTGCTCCAAAGTCCTGAAGCCCTTGCACTGCACTTCCAATTTCTGAAGTCTCATCTACCTGAGTTCACTTCCTTACACCACGTCGCTCCACCTTGTAAACCTAGCTCTTAGAGCGTCAATGAGCACCTTTCCTGCTACAGACCCCATCCTCAGTTAGAAGGCGATAGATGCACACCATTTTAGAAACTGTAGGTGTGGCTTTTACGATGAGGCACTCACCCGAAATTTCCACTAGTTGCTCAAGCGGCTATGAAAGTAATTTGACTGATGAGACCTCTGTATTTTGATAATCTAATTTTGGGGTGAGTGAACAACATTTCTTCATTCAGAGAATGAGTAAACTGCAAGAAGTAACTATAATGTTAAAAGAGGACAGATTGGGAACAAATTAATAGCATCTTAAGAAACAAATGTGCATAAGTTAAAGAGAAATTAATGGCACTAATTCCAAGGAGATTGTATGAATTTAGTGAGTGATTAAGTGAATTTTATAAGTGAATAAATAGAATTCAAGTATTTAACAGGTAGAACTGAAGAGCTAATGTGAAGAAGTCTAAGGAATAATGGATGAGTAGAATTTAAGATGCGTCTAATTTACTAGAGTATAGGTCAAATTTGACATAACCTGAATAATTTAAGGATTAAATTTAAGGATTAGTTAATAAATTTTAGTATTTGAATGATCTCAGGGGAGAATTACCAAATGATAATCATATTTTGTGACTATTTAGTGATTTTGACGGTGGCAGAAGCTCAGTTACATTAAGAGGGTCCTCTCCTTTAAAGTAGTTGAGCCAAGAGTTTGGTATAACAACACTTGGTATACCATAGTGTGTCTCAGGCAAAACAATACCATAATCACATTGGCAGCTGAGTGAGTCTACCTTATATTCTATGTCCACATCAAGTGATTTATCCCAGTTGGCTGGAATGGATTTTCCTCGAGTGCTACCTGACTGTCCAGGTTTTCCTTGGCTGGAAAAAGAAAAGGTACATTCAGGGATCACCTTCTGGACATTAAAGATGATTCACTTCAAGCTCAATTATCCATCAATGATAGTCAACCCACCATCAACCCACCCTTTGATGCCATGATTACAAACAGTGGGCACAAATCATTCCAGTGACCCGAGCACAGTAACTACACTTATGATCCAGTGCAGTGCGATGCTCTCAGAGACAAGACGTTAAACAAAGAACCTCTCTGACCTCTCAGGTGCACACTGGCATTCCCACAACCCCTATTCCAAGGAACAGGGCACCTCTTTCCGGTTTCTTTTTAATCCTTTGGAAGGTGTAACTTTTTTTTTTTAAAAAGGTTGATGTTCACACAGTCTTGGATGTGCTCATACAAGGGACAGGAGAAAGTGAGGACTGCAGATGCTGAAGATCAGAGTCGAGAGGGTGGTGCTGGAAAAGCACAGCTGGTCAGGCAGCATCTGAGGAGCAGGAGAATCGACGTTTTGGGCATAAGCGCTTCATCAGGAGTGAGGCTTGTGGGTCAGGGCTGAGAGATAAATGGGAGTCAGTGGGGTTGGGGATGGTAGCTGGGAATGTAATAGAGAGACATACAAGGGTCACATAAGGTCGGCATGCAAGCCCAGCAAACAATTAGGAAGAAAAATGATCTGTTGGCCTTTGTTGCAAGGGGGCTGGCGTACAGGAGGAAATATGTCTTGCCACAATTGTACAGTGCCCTGGAGTGACCACACTCAGAGGACAGTGTTCAGGGTTAGTCTCCATACTCAGGGAAGGAGACAGTATAGTGAAGTACAGAGAAACATTGATTATCTGAATACCAATTATCTGAAAGAGATCTGGAGGTCCCAATAGAAACATTACATCAAAGACGTGTTTCCAACAGTGATCTCATCTTTTGTTTACAGTGATTAAACAGACACCATCTCCAAATGACTGACCTCCCGTGCTGACTCTCTCCCCACACTTTCCCTGGAGTTCCACAGAGGGGTGTACCCTAAACTAACCCCCCCTTCCCCAGATAATCTAAACAACATTGTCATGTACAGGGCAGAGGTGGAACCTGTCAAAAAGGTACAGTACAGTAAAGGGTTGTGTGTGGGCACGTACTGTTTGGAGACTTACCCCACAAAGACAGCAGCAGTGTTGTTGTTGTTGTTAGTGTACAGTCCGGCTGTCCCAGAGAGATCGCAGGGGTGGACAGGGGTGGGGATGGGAGGTGTTAGATGGGGTTGGGGTGGGGCGGGGTGGTGTCAGGGGGTGGGGAGCGATGTCAGGTGGGGTTGGGGGGCAGTGTCGAATGGGTTTGGGGGCGGGGGGGGCGGTCTCGGGGAGGGCAAGGGGTAGGTGTTAGGGGGATGTTAGGCGGTGTTGGGGCGGGGTCTCACACGCTGTGCGCTGCTGCAGTCTCCTGAACGGGGAGTAGACTTTTAAAACCCCGAGGCCCAGAGGAAAGGCATTTAATCGATGAACCGCATAATTGATTATCTGAACGAAACAGTGCCCGACCATCTCGTTCGGATAATCGAGGTTCCCCTGTACACTGAACTGGTCCTGGGACATGAGAGGGGTTCACCTATACTGACAGTCTAAGTAAATTGGCCCTATATTTTCTGGAATTCAGAAGAATGACAGGTGATCTCATTGAGATGGACTAGATCCTAAGGGTACTTGACAGGGTAGATGCTGAGGGACTGTTTCCACTGGTCAGAGAATCTAAAACATAGAGGCACAGACCCCAGGTGATGGGGTTGATCATTTAGAACTGAGATGAAGAGAGATTTCTTCACTCAATCTTTGGAATTCTCGACCTCAAAGGGCTGTGGATGTTTAGTCGCTGAATACATTTAAATCTGGGATTGAAGAGTTTTTGTTCTCTTGGGGGACTGAGAGATATGGGGAGCTTTCAGGAAAGTGGAGTTGAAGCCAGTGATCAGCCACGATCGTGGTGAGCAGGCTCAAAAGGGCCAAATGTCTACACCTGCTCCTATTTCTTGTACTCTCGTGTATTCTACACAACATTTTTGTCCCCAACCCTGACAAAAAAATTACCTATTCAGTGTCACATGGCTGTCTGTCAGACATATTTGCAAATTGATTGCCATGATTCCTACATTACTACAGAAACTACTCTTCAATGGCTGTACAGCACTTTGGGGTGCACCAAATCTGTGAAAGGTGTGACAGAAACACTAATCTTTCTTTTCAAGGGTTTCTATCAATATACCAATTTGCATTCGCATAGCACCTGCAATGTAATAAAATTCCTGAGGCAACAGGCCACATAAAGACACTTTAGGCCAGCTGACTAAAGGCTTGGTGGAACAGCTTGGTTTGAGGAGCATATTGAAGGTTGAGATCAGAAGGAACTAGGGAAAGAATCAGAGAGCTTAGATATCTTGAAGTTTACAGGAGCTTGGCTGCAGAATTGAACCACAATCAAAATACCAAAGATAAAAATCGCCTGTTAGTGAAAAGCAGCTTGAATTAGCTGCACTTAAAATTGACAGATTGGTTATTGTCACAAAAACAAAAGCCTGGCTGAGTATTGCACCTTTCATGGCCATAAGATGTTCCAAGGCTTTTTATATATAAAAAAAACATTTTTTGAAGTGCAGTTCCTGTGATAATTTAGAAAACACAGTATCCAATTTGCACACGGGAAGCTCCTACAAACAGCAATGTGATAATGACCAGATAGTCTGTTTGAGTGATGATGTTGAAGATAAATATCACAACAGGGAAGAGGTGAGTATGCTCCAATGCAAGATATTACAGCCACCTGAGAGGATAAATGGAACCGGAGATTAACATTGCACCCCTGACAGGAGTGCTCCCTCTGATTTGCACTGGGACATTGCCCTAGATTTCATGCTCAGAGTTCTGTGGTTCGCCTTGAATCTATGACCTTCTGAATCAGAGAGGAGAATGCTGCCCATTGAGCTCCAGTCACCATTTAATGAATCACACGATTTATTTTAAAACCCACCTTACCCGTGGCACAGTCTACTCCTTGAGCATCACTCTCTGCACAAAATAGCAGGAGCTCTGGATACACCACAACCCAACCTTCCCAAACCCCTTTCTGCCAAAACCTCACTTTAGTTATTCATGTGGTGCATCCCAAGTGAAAGTTGGAAGTCTGGGGTCTCTTGAGTGGGCTGGGTTGCTCAAAGTGCAGGGGTACAGCCACAGAAAAAAGAACAAAGACATTTCTCAGTCTGAGTTGCTGTCAGTGATCAAGCCAAAGAGCTCATTAGGTTAGGCTGCACCTACAAGCAAACAAGAATTGCATACATTTAAATGGGCCTCCAAATGGTCCCAGGACTATCGAATCTGAGTTTTTGCTCCAGAGCTTGAGGCCCCAGTTGTCTGTTCCATAACCCCATTGGAGATAATGAGATGTAGTTGGGGAAACCTTGTTATAAAGTATGACTTTGCAGTCAACAACACAGGGAATTGGTAAGCATTACTTTCTGATTCAAAGGTGGATGGTTTAAGTGACAGAGACCTTCCAAAATGTTCTAGATGAAGGGACGGATCACAGAGGAACACTCAACCTCTGATAAAGCTGCAGGGAAAGTAAAGTTGTCCCCTATTGGCAGTGCATTGCATTGTGGGAGAACAGTTTGGTTATTCCAAAGCTGAAATATGGCAACTGAAGCAAGGGGAGGCAATGGCCTGGTGGTATTATCACTGCAGAAACACAGGGGACCTCTACACGGCTTGACTGTAGAAAATATCTAGAAACTCTTAAATATAGCTTCAACAACAGGGCCAAATTGTTCAAATGCTTTCTTAATGTAACAGAAAAATACCTAGGATTGACAGGATCTTGGCTAATGGAATCAATATCAGAGACTGTAGATTTCTCTGGAAGAGCCGGGACAGTGCCCAATGAAACTCCTTATCTCTTCGATGACACAGACTAAGAAGCTTCCTTAGCTGGGCTGTTGATAGGCGTTACTTACTTTTGTATCTGATTCTCCAAGTCTTTCTCAGAGATAAACTTGGGCCTCCTCCGGACAGCTCTCTGAGTCCCAATGTGCACGTTTGTCTGACACATTTCTGGACCGAAGCCAGGAGAGATGTGGGGAGGATAAGAGAGAAGAAGCAGAATTCAGCGATTGGCTTTTATTCCACAAGAAAAAAAACGCTTGCAATTTTCATATTTCTTACCAACATTTCCTTAATGTCCAATTATTAAACCAGTTTTCTGAAAAACACTGTACCTTTAAAGCTCAGCACATATTGATGCTTTCCAGCCGTGAATTCCACTTTCCCATTACTGTCTGCCAAATACGCCTTCTCCAGGTTAATGGATGTTGTGCTGGCAGCACTGTGCAGCCCTTCCTGTCGTGCAGAATTTAGTCAGTCAGTCAGAATTTATGCAACTGATGCTACACACTCCAATCTTAGCTCTCCCTGCCCAGCAAGGCTCCATGCTAAAGGCACAACTTCAGCAAATTCATCCTTGTGCCTTCCAGGAGGAGGTTCTGCTGGCTTCCTTCTGATACCAACAGACAGCAAAGAGAATTTAATAGAGAGGACAGATGATTCCTGTTGCACCCATCAAGACTGCCAAATTATGAACATTCACAACAGTTTATGGTACAGGATAAAATGGTGTTGATTGGTCAACAGGTTGACTCTAACTGGTTGAGGCATTGCCATGGAGAAAACAGCAGAGAAACCATAGGCTTCCCCTATCTCCAGGATGATTCAAAAGAAGATGCAAAGTTTGAACATATTCCTTTTTGAGCACTATGAATGGGTCCCTGTTTATCACTTTTGGCAGATATTGAAAGCCATGTTGTTTTCTAGACTCATTTGGTTTAAACTGACCATTAGTGTAGCTCTTAGCACACTTATGATTTTTCACCAAGTCATAGAGTCATAGAGACGGACAGCACAGAAACAGACCCTTCAGTCCACCTCATCCACGCCGACCAGATATCCCAACCTAATCTAGACCTATTTGCCGGCACTCGGCTCATATCCCTCTAAACCCTTCCAATTCATATACCCATCCAGATGCCATTTAAATGCTGTAATTGTGTCAGCCTCAACCACTTCCTCTGACAGCTCATTCCACACATGCACCACCCTCGGTGTGCAACAGTTACCCCTTAGGTCCCTTTTATATCTTTCCTCTCTCACCCTAAATCTATGCCCTCTAGTTTGGACTCCCCCACCCCATGGAAAAGACTTTGCCTATTTACCTTATCCATACCCTTCATAATTTTGTCAACCTCTATAAGGTCGCCCCTCAGCCTCCGATGCTCCAGGGAAAACAGCCCCAGCCTGTTCAGCCTCTCCCTGTAGCTCAAATCCGCCAACCCTGGCAACATCCTTGTAAATCTTTTCTGAACCCTTTCAAGTTGTGTTTCCCAATCACAATCACATTTAACAATAGACCTTAGAATGAACAACAAAAACATAAATATGTGACTGAGCAACCTTGCAAGATGTAGCCATATATCAGACAGATCTCCACATAATAACACAACGCTGTGGAGATGTTAAGACAGTATAACATCACAAAGGTATGTCATTGTCATTGCCGAGTCCAATTTATCACATTGCTATTGCAACAATTCATACCATTCAATTGACTTCAGTGGTGAGCAATACATGAGGAACATTGTTTTCACAAAGTTTAATTGAGAAGCAACATAACTTGGACACAATGTTTGGATTTCTGCGCTGCATTAAGCAACAACACTCACCTGGGATTGCTGTGGTAGTTGTAGAGAAGGAAATGTCGGGGGCCATTGGGTTTATGTTATTTTGATAGAAACTTAGATATGGCACTCTGCAATAACATGACTCTGGACCTCTGTACAATAACTGGGCATTCCTCCAGCTGGAACATCAAAGGATGCATATAGTGTTCTTCAAATTATTTTTATAAATAGCTAAACTACAGCTTCAGATCAGGTCCTCAATCTAATTGAAGGGTGGATGAGCCTGTTGGCTGACTTGTATCTTAACTCCATTTCTGGGTTCTCTAACCATTTATACCCTTGCCTAACAAAAATAATCTTTCAATCTCACTTTTGAATTGTTTAGTTTATTACCCAATCTCAACTGTATTATCTGGGGTGGGGGAGGGAATTGGGAAAGAGAATTCCAGACTTCCATTCCCTTTTGAGTAAGAAATTATTCCGGACATTATCCTGAGGTGCCTAGATCTGATTTTAAGTCTGTGACCCCTTGTTCTGGGCTTCCATATCTAAATAATGTTTTTGTCTATTTACCAGGTCTAATGCTTGAAATATTTTAAACCCCTCAGGTGAATCATACTTTAACCTTCCACACACAAGGGAATAAAGCCTAATCTATTCGGCCTGCCTTTGTCACTCTCTTTAGCGGTGATATAATTCCAATGAATGTGTGATGCACTCCCAGCTGAGGCCAGTGCAGGATTCCAGAGGTACAATGGCCAGAAATGTGCAGTGCTTGAAATCAAGGTCTTACAGACTTTACTCACAAACCCTTACCAGTCCACCTGCAAATCTTTCCGTGTTAGGTGTGATTCCATGATTGGGCAACACCCACTGAGTGATCTCGAGTGTGTCGACAGCTGTGCACTAATAACCAATTTAAGTTCATCATTCAAGCTCATACTAGGGATCGTTTACGCTCATCAGAAGTGACACATATTCACACGTAAGGAACTGTTCTCTGCAAACAAACAGAAGATGTTCAAACCTCACGTAGCTTTTTAACAATCTAGAGGGTGGGTAATCTATTACTTTCTCCAAAGCAATAACTCCAGCAATCAGATTCAGTAAGAATCCCTTGTTGTGATCATTCTTGCATTTGTACTGAGGAGTGCAAAGTGCTAAGCTTCAGCAACAGATCTCCCTTCTCAGCAAGACTCAGGTTCTGGGTAACCAAGCGGCTATTAGTAAACCAGAACTTTAGACAACTGGAGTATAAGTTCCAATCCTGCATGACCTTCCTAGTCTGGCAGCTATGGTTGAAAAAAGACTACAGTGTTAACCTGTGGGAGATCTGATACAAAAGATCACTGAGAAAAAAAACCCCAAAGTCTCACCTGTTTCCCATATTCAATCCACTTTCCGTATTCGTCCTTCCAGTACCAGAGCCATTCTGTGGTCAGGATGTAATGTGGAGGCTTTGTGACAGAGGAGGCTGTGGACAGGCGTCTAATCTGGCTCAAGCCACTTATCATGGCATCAAAGTTAATCACTGAGGATCTAGGATAAGAACATATGAAATGGAGGAACACATTTATGTCAGAACTAGATAGATACCATTACAGGGAGACAGGACAAATGTCAATGTCTAGCTTTGGAAGGATCTCAGTAATGAGCTCTATTGTGAATATAAGACAGGGAAATTGATGGGAGTTACACAGAGGTAAAGCCTCTGCACTAAACTTAGTTAATAAGTTTCAGTCTGTCACTTGGTAGGTATAGATTAACTCAGTTTCTTTCTCCTGAGGAATTTTTCCAGCATTCCTGCTGTTTGTATCACCTCTTCTGACTGTATTTCATTGTTATCTATTATCCACCAGGTGTTTCACAGGACAAGACTATATTGAGATCCTGCTATCGCTATGTCATAGAGTCATAGAGATGTACAGCATGGAAACAGACCTTTCGGTCCAACCCTTCCATGCTGACCAGATATCCCAACCGAATCTAGTCCCACCTGCCAGCACCCGACCCATATCCCTCCAAACCCTTCCTATTTAGATATCCATCCAAATGTCTCTTAAATGTTGTAATTGTACCAGCCTCCACCACACCCTCTGGCAGCTCATTCCATACACGTACCACCCTCTGCTTGAAAAGGTTGCCCCTTAGGTCTCTTTTATATCTTTCCCCTCTCACTCTAAACCTATGCCCTCTAGTTCTGGACTCCCCGACCCCAGGGAAAAGACTTTGACTATTTATCCTATCCATGCCCCTCATAATTTTGTAAACCTCTATAAAGGTCACCCTTCAGCCTCTGACGCTCCAGGGAAAACAGCCCCAGGCTATTCAGGCTCTCCCTGTAGCTCAGATCCTCCAGCCCTGGCAACATCCTTGTAAATCTTTTCTGAACCCCTTCAAGTTGCACAACATCTTTCCGATAGGAACTTTGATATATCTGTTCCTGGGATTTATGGGCGTCACCGGCGAGAGCAAAATTCTACTTTCTCTGCGAAGGTAGTGGTGGCGTTGGTGACGGCAGGCTTTGGCACTGATCTGTGGGGCCATTGGTGCTCCCACCAGACTATCTGATGGAGCATTCCCAAATAGTGACCAGTGACAACTGCACAGCTTCCTTTGTTATTGATGTACCAGCTCTTTATTCAGCTGGCGAATCTCTCTCCCTCTATCCTCCGGAAACTTTAACTCCTCAAAAAACGTGGGTTGCTTACAATTTAACTTGCACCAAGTCCAGTTCACCTCTCGCCTCTGTAATTGCTCTCGATTTACCAAGGGCCTCAACTTAAATTTCTCATTTTTGCACTCCCCTCCAGAATCTTTACAATCCCCCCGCCCCAGTTCTAAGCAGCTGTGTATCCTCCATTTCCTTCACTCTGCTACAGGCAGCTGTTCCTTTAGGTGCCTGGGTCCTGAGCTCCAAATATTTTTCACTAAGCTTCTCCTTTTTTATAATACTTTTGAAGACATGTCTCTTTGGTAGGCCCATACAAATTGATCTTTCAGTCAATAAAGTACTTTTGAAGTGAATGTATACACAGTAAGATCACATAAGGAGATAAAAAAACTGGATCATCTGATTTTAGTGACATTGATTGAGGGGTAAATTTTGGCCGCAGGGTCAGAGAAAGCACCTCTGTGCTTCTTTGCAATAGTGCCATAATATTTTCTACATCTACATTAGAGGACAGATACATGAGGATTTATTATCTCATTTGAAAGACCGTGACAGTGCAGCACTCCCTCAGCTGTAGTGAGAGTGTCAGTCTGGATTCACAGCTCTAGAATAAGTTGTGAAGCCTTAACCTTCTGACTGAGAGCTACCAACTTCTGCTTACTGAGGTATGGCTACACTTGAGAGCTAATGTTGTATTATAGGAGGTGTGATAAGGTGTTGATTCATAAGTCTGTCTCAGTCTCATGTCCAAGAGAGCTTCAAGATTGTACTTTAATACCTGTCCCATGAAGGGACCAAATTAAGAATCTTTGGCTACCAAACGATAGGAACAGTAGACCGTTCAGCTCCATGTTCCACAGTTCAATTTAGACAATTCAATTCAGCTTCCCAAAGTGGGGATCGGACATGAAGTGGGATCATGAGTTAATGCCTCATGGTCATGGGCAGTGGTCCCTTTACGTCACAGAAACACCGCTCGGGGGTCTGCACTCGCTGATCGGCATGCTGACACATTGACTTCCGATTCCAGGAGCCACTGCCGTATGGAGGTCCACGCAGTAGGAACAAAATGAGGGCAAGTGTAGGGCACACGCTCCCAAGGCAGCAATGACTGGCACAGACCTCTGCATACTCCCCTCACACACAATTCCCACCCCCCCCACCCCACCCCCACCAACAGCAGACAACTCCGTGATCCACCAGAACAACACCTTCGATTACCTTCAACACTTCAATTGGACCTCCTCAATCTCATACACGCACACTCTAGAATTGTAAGCACAGTCTATGTAACCAAGTCATCACAGTTAAACCATTTTAATTCTGTTATCCTTCTGTACAATCTTTCCACGATGGCTCAGTGCGATGCCCAGAACTGCAGAGCTGGTCAACCAGAACTTTATGTCACTATATTATACCCCTAATATTCTAACCTCGCGGATAATAACACCTATACAATTTATTTTGTGACTTAGCCTTTAATGATTTCACTACCTGGGTCCCTGATCAAGCAATGGATGTCTTTAATAAGGAGTGAGTTATCCTTATATAGTGCCTGTCACTATCCTCACCATATTCCAACATGCTTAAAACCATGAGTTCCTTTTGTAGTGCAGTCACCGTCATTACCCGGTCGAGGTCAGGAGATAACGTAAAATGAAATAATCAAGCGATTGCTCATGAATTGATCATTAAACCCTGGGTTTGCATCAATGGTATAATCAGGTATTAATCGAAGACTCTGCTCCTGTGAAGCTGCCCAGGTTGAAAGGTCGGAGTGTACCTGGTCTTACTGGGGTTGCAGTAATCCTTCTCGATCTGCTCCATGTTCAGGAGATCTTGCCATGATTCCCCATGAATCTGCCATCGATATGGGAGCTTGAAGTGAACCCGGTTACATTGATCTGAAGGCAACAGAAACCAAGAGGCGATGACTTCAAAGAAGTCACATTTTCATGCTTCAGAAAGTGAAATAACTCCACAACGGCCAGTATCCCATCACAAAGTCACCCTTTATTTATACATTGTGAGTCCTTGACACTGACCCAGCTCCCTCAGAGCCAGCTCTCAGAGTGAACAGAACCTCTGACACTCCTGATTAGTCAGCCAGCATCCCTGATTGGACCAGATTAACTGCCCCAATCAAGGACCTCAGAATCCATGAGGTGCAAACTGGCTGGCCTTATTACAATCACTAAGGACAGCATCTCTAATTCTGTGTTCCTTTACTCACTCTGCAACCAACCCTTCATGCAAAAAGACTACTCCATCTGGTTATTAATTGGTTTACTTGATCTTGAGTAAATGATTGATATCTAACTGCAGTCATAACGATATAAAGCACGGAAACAGAGTCTTCAGTCCAATTTGTCCACACCGACCAGATATCCCAACCTAATCTAGTCCCAATTGGCAGCCCTTGGCCCCTATCCATCTAAACCCTCCCTATTCATATACCCAGCCAGATGCCTTTTAAATGTTGTAAATGTACTAACCTCCACCACTTCCTCTGGAGCTCATTCCATACACACACCACCCTCTATATGAAAAACATTGCCCCTTAGGTTCCTTTTAAATTTTTCCCCTCTCACCCTAAACCTATGCCCTCTAGTTCTGGATTTCCCCTACCCCAAGCAAAAGACTGTGTCTATTTACTCTATCCATGTTCCTCATGATTTTATAAACATCTATAAGGTCACCCCTCACCCCCAAACACTCCAGGGAAAACAGCCCCAGCCTATTCAACCTCTCCCTATACCTCAAACCCTCCAACTCTGGCAACATCCTTGTAAATCTTTTCTGAACCCTTTCAAGTTTCATAACATCCCTTCTATAGCAGGGAGACCAGAATTACAAACAATATTCCAAAAGTGGCCTAACCAATGTCCTGTACAGCCACAACATGACCTCTGAACTCCTGTACTCAACACTCTGTCCAAGAAAGGAAAGCATACCAAATGCCTTCTTCACTATCCTCTCTACCTGCAACTCCAGTTTCAAGTAACTATGAACCTGCACACCAAGGTCTCTTTGTTTAGCAATACTATCTAGGACCTTACCATTAAGGTGTATAAGTCCTGCCCTGAGTTGCCTTTCCAAAATGCAGCACCTCACATTTATCTAAATTGAACTCCATCTGTCACTCCTCAGCCCATTGGCCAAATCCGACCAAGATCCCGTTGTACTCTTCGTAACCTTCTTCATTCTCCACTATACCTCCAATTTTGGTGTCATCTGTAAACGTACAAACTATACCTCCTATATTCATATCCAAATCATTTGTACAAATGATGAAAAGCAGTGGACCCAACTGATCCGTGTGGACAGCACTGGTCACAGGCCTCCAGTCTGAAAAACAACTCTCCACCACCACCCTCTGTCAACCACCTTCAATCCAGTTCTGTATCCAAATGGCTAGTTCTCCCTGTATTCCATGAGATCTAATCTTGCCAATCAGTCTCCCATGGGGAACCTTGTTGAACACCTTACTGAAGTCCATATAGATCACGTCCACCACTCTTCCCTCATCAATCCTCTTTTTCATTTCTTCAAAAAAATTCAATCAAGTCAATGAGACATGATTTCCCACACACAAAAACCATGTGGACTATCCCTAATCAGTCCTTGCCTTTTCAAGTTCATGTAAATCTGTCCCTCAGGATTCTCTCCAACAACTTGCCTACCATTGATGTCTTGCTCATCAGTCTATGGTTCCCTGGCTTGTCTTTACCGCCCTTCTTAAACAGAGGCACCATGTTAGCCAACCTCCAGTTTTCTGGCACCTCACCTGTGACTATCGATGATACAAATATCTCAGCAAGAGGCCCAGCAATCACTTCCCCAGCTTCCACAGAGTTTTAGGGTACACCTGATCAGGTCCTGGGGATTTATCCACTTTTATGCATTTCAAGACCTCCAGCACCTCCTCTGCGGTAATATAAACATTTTTCAAGATGTTACCATCTATTTCCCTACATTCTATATCCTCCAAGTCCTTCTCCACAGTAAACACTGATGTAAAATACTTGTTTAGTATCTCCCCCATTTTCTGCGACTCCACACAAAGGCTGCCTTGCTGATCTTTGAGGGGCCCTATTCTCTCCCTAGTTACCCTTTTGTCCTTAATATATTTGTAAAACCCTTTGGATTCTCCTTAATTCTATTTGCCAAAGCTATCTCATGTCCCCTTTTTGTCCTCCTGATTTCCCTCTTAAGTATACTCCTACTTCCTTTATACTCTTCTAAGGATTCCCTCTATCTCTGCTATCTATACCTGACATTACTTCCTTCTTTTTCTTAACCAAAAACCTCAATTTCTCTCATCATCCAACATTCCCTATGTCTACCAGCCTTACCTTTCACCCTAACAGGAATATACTGTCTCTGGACTCTCGTTATGTCATTTTTGAAGGCTTCCCATTTTTGAGCTGTCCCTTTAGCTGCAAACATCTACCCCCAATCAACTACTGAAATTCTCAACATTTCATCCACGGGATTACACATTTTTTAATAATTTTCCAGGAAATAAAAAATGCTGGATTACTCAAAGAGCAGACTTTGATTCGAAATACAAACAGCAAAGTACATTATTGAGTTAACTGCTGAGAATGCCGATTGAGACAATGTACTTTCCCTGAGATAAGGGGCAAAGTTAAACAGGACAGCTGCTCAGACAGACCTTGAGACACTGTGGGAAACTCTAACATCAGGAAGTTGTTTTTGCACCAGAGACACAGTTAGAGAGGGGGTTGGGAGATAGAGAGAGAGAGAGATATGGGGGTGGGAGAAAAGGGAGAATGAAAAGGTACTGAGAGGTTTGGAGTTTGCCAACAGTCAGGATATGAAGAAGGTTTGATCCCGTGGAGGGAAAGAAAAGGCTACAGTCATTAGGGAAGGGGCTTGCTGTCTTAGAGGCTCAAAGGGCTCTAACCTCACACTGTGGGCAGTATGCTGACTCAGTGGTTAGCCCTGCTGCCTCACAGCACCAGGGACCTGGGTTCAATTCCACCCTCATGCAACTGTCTGAATTGAATTTGCAAATTCTCCCCATGCTTCAGTTTCCTCCCACAGTCGCAAGGTGGTTGGGTTAGCCATGCTAAATTGCCCCGAGTGTCCAAGGATGTGCAGGCTAGGTGGGTTAGCCTTGGGAAATGCAGAGTTACAGGGATGGGTCTGGGTGAGATGCTTTTTACAAGGTTGGTGTTAACTCAATCGGCTGATTGGCCTGCATGCACGCTGTAGGGTTTCTAAGATTCTAAGGGCATAAGCAATCTTTGCTTTTGCATTACAGTATATAGACTCTGTCTTATGTATTATTCCTAACTGTTTATTAAATAACTGGTATAAATAAAGAAGCTGGGTCCATTGCATTTCATCTTTTATATAAATGATTTGGATGTGAACATAGGGGAGATGGTTAGTAAGTTTGCAGATGACACCAAAATAGATGGTGTAGTGGACAGTGAAGGTTACCTCAGAGTACAATGGGAACTTAATCAACTGGGCCACTGGTCTGGGGATTGGGAGATGGACTTTAATTTAGATAAATATGAGGTATTGAATTTGATTAGGCAAATCAGGGAAGGACTTATACAGTTAATGGTAGGTTCTTGCAGAGTGTTGCTGAACAAAGGAACCTTGGGATGCAGGCTCATAGTTCCTTGAAAGTGGAGTCAGAGGGAGATAGGGCAACTACTGTTGTAGGCAAAGTGTTCTCCACCCCGACTACTCTCTGAGTAAAGAACCTACCTCTGACATCTGTCCTATATCTATCACCTACCACTTTAAAGCTATGTCCCCTCGTGCTAGCAATCACTATCTGAGGAAAATAATCTCACTGTCCACCCTATCTAACCCTGTGATCATCTTGTATGTCTCAATTAAGTCACCTCTCAACCTTCTTCTCTCTAACGAAAACAGCCTCAAAATCCTCACAAGAATCCAGAGAAAGTATTCAGGGTGAAAGGGAAGGCTGGTAGGTATAGGGAATGCTGGATGACTAAAGAAATTGAGGGCTTGGTTAAGAGAAAGAAGGAAATATATGTCAGGTATAGACAGGATAGATCGAGTGAATCCTTAAAAGAGTATAAAGGAAGTAGGAGTATACTTAAGAGGGAAATCAGGAGGGCAAAAAGGGGACATGAGATAGTTTTGGCAAATAGAATTAAGGAGAATCCAAAGGGTTTTTACAAATATATTAAGGACAAAAGGGTAACTAGGGGGAGAATAGGGGCCCTCAAAGATCAGTAAGGCAGCCTTTGTGTGGAGCCACAGAAAATGGGGGAGATACTAAATGAATATTTTGCATCAGTATTTACTGTGGAAAAGGATGTGGAAGTTATAGACTGTAGGGAAATAGATGATGACATCTTGCAAAATGTCCAGATTACAGAGGAGGAAGTGCTGGATGTCTTGAAACGGTTAAAGGTGGATAAATCCCCAGGACCTGATCAGGTGTACCCGAGAACTCTGTGGGAAGCTAGACAAGTGATTGCTGGGCCTCTTGCTGAGATATTTGTATCATTGATAGTCACAGGTGAGGTGCCGGAAGACTGGAGGTTATCAAACGTGGTGCCACTGTTTAAGAAGGGCGGTAAAGACAAGCCAGGGAACTATAGACCAGTGAGCCTGACCTCGGTGGTAGGCACGTTGTTGGAGGGAATCCTGAGGGACAGGATGTACATGTATTTGGAAAGGCAAGGACTGATTAGGGATAGTCAACATGGCTTTGTGTGTGGGAAATCATGTCCCACAAACTTGATTGAGTTTTTTGAAGAGGTAACAAAGAAGATTGATAAAGGCAGAGCGGTAGATGTGATCTATATGGACTTCAGTAAGGCGTCGACAAGGTTCCCCATGGGAGACTGATTAGCAAGGTTAGATCTCATGGAATATAGGGAGAACAATCATTTGGATACAGAACTGGCTCAAAGGTAGAAGACAGAGGGTGGTGGTGGAGGGTTGTTTTTCACACTGGAGGCCTGTGACCAGTGGAGTGCCACAAGGATCGGTGCTGGGCTCTCTACCTTTTGTCATTTATATAAATGATTTGGATGTGAGCATAAGGGGTATAGTGAGTAAGTTTGCAGATGACACCAAAATTGGAGGTGTAGTGGACAGCGAAGAGGGTTACCTCAGATTACAACAGGATCTTGACCAGATGGGCCAATGGGCTGAGAAGTGGCAGATGGAGTTTAATTCAGATAAATGCGAGGTGCTGCATTTTGGGAAAGCAAATCTTAGCAGGACTTATACACTTAATGGTAAGGTCCTAGGGAGTGTTGCTGAACAAAGAGACCTTGGAGTCCTGGTTCATAGCTCCTTGAAAGTCGCAGGTAGATAGGATAGTGAAGAAGGCGTTTGGTATGCTTTCCTTTATTGGTCAGAGTATTGAGTACAGGAGTTGGGAGATCATGTTGCAGCTGTACAGGATATTGGTTAGGCCACAGTTGGAATACTGCGTGCAATTCTGGTCTCCTTCCTATCGGAAAGATGTTGTGAAATTTGAAAGGGTTCAGAAAAGATTTACAAAGATGTTGCCAGGGTTGGAGCATTTGAGCTGCAGGGAGAGGCTGAACAGGCTGGGGGTTATCTCCAGTCACACACCCTTGAAAGGTATAACTGGTGGTGTAGATAAATACTTTAATATGAATTTGTTCAATTTGCTCACGCGTCTGAATTTCAATAAATTTCTGTATAAAGAAACTGTGACGCAGCTTTTAAGACGGCAGTTTGACACTCCAGTTGGGCACAAATAGTCTGCAGCTCACTCCCTTACATCTCAGCTAACATTATTGTGCACCTCATCAATCTATTTCCACATTTCCACACTCATACCATTCACACACGTCCTCAGGGAAGTTTTGTTAAGCTTACAGTTTCAGATAGTTAAGACTTGAGGAGGACAAAAGCTGGAACCAGTCATTGAGCTGATTTATTGAACAATGAGGGAAGCAATGGAGAAACCATTATAATGAGGAACACTGCAAACAGTGATACTAAATAATAACTACATCCAAATAGTTATAGGTCAACTGGTTGAAAAACACAATAAACTCCTAACTTCCAAACTTCCATACGTTAGGCTTTCCTTCTGATTCTGGGCATGTGTCTATCTGAGCAATGTTCCAATTAAGAAGCTGATTATCAGTGTATGTTTGAGTCCCTGTTTTATCTTTCTCTCAAACATCTTGAACTAGAGATTTCTCCTGAAAACTGGACATGAGGTGCTTATCTTACCAAGACCAAGGTCAGTGATTGGTCTAGTCTTATTAATCTTCAGCACCTGGCCTGTCAGTTCTTTAGGCAAAAGTGAGGACTGCAGATACTGGACACCAGAGTTTAGATCAGAGTGGTGCTGGAAAAGCACAGCAGGCCAGGTAGCATCCGAGGAGCAGGAAAATTGATTTTCGGTCAAAAGCCCTCCATCTCCCAGTGTGTGCGTGGGTTTCCTGCGGGTGCTCCGGTTTCCTCCCACAGTCCAAAGATGTGCAGGTCAGGCGAATTGGCCACGCTAAATTGCCCCTAGTGTCAGGTGCATTACTCAGAGGTAAATGGGTCTTGGTGGGTTACTCTTTGGAGGGTTGGTGTGGACTGGTTGGGCCAAAGGGCCTGTTTCCACACTGTAGGGAATCTAATCCAATCTAATCTAATCCAATCAGGAATAGACAATAGACAATAGGTGCAGGAGTAGGCCATTCTGCCCTTCGAGCCTGCACCACCATTCAATATGATCATGGCTGACCATCCTTAATCAGTATTCTGTTCCTGCCTTATCTCCATAACCCTTGACTCCACTATCTTTGAGAGCTCTATCCAACTCTTTCTTAGATGAATCCAGAGACTGGGCCTCCACTGCCGTCTGGGGCAGAGCATTCCACACAGCCACCACTCTCTGGGTGAAGAAGTTTCTCCTCATCTCTGTCCTAAATGGTCTGCCCCGTATTTTTAAGCTGTGTCCTCTGGTTCGGCACCCACCCATCAGCGGAAACACGGGGTAGACCATTTAGGACAGAGATGAGGAGAAACTTCTTCACCCAGAGAGTGGTGGCTGTGTAGAATGCTCTGCCCCAGAGGGCAGTGGAGGCCCAGTCTCTGGATTCATTTAAGAAAGAGTTGGATAGAGCTCTCAAGGATTGTGGAATCAAGGGTTATGTGTTCCTGATGAAGGGCTTTTGCCCGAAACATCGATTTTCCTGCTCCTCGGATGCTGCCTGGCCTGCTGTGTTTTTCCAGCACCACTCTAATCTAAAAACAGTCAGTTCTTTAGCTAACTTTACTGCTTCACTTATAGAAACACTCGTTTTTTAAATTGTTTTAAAAGGCAGACTTATAAATGTCACATAGACTCAATTTTCTCCTGCAGTAAAATCCAGAGCATGAAAATAGGGCTGCCTGAGCCAACTCAATCCACATTTTAGGACATGGTTTTTATCTGGAAAGTGTATTTGTAAGCTATATTTTATGAGTGAGGAATGTTTTGGCTTGCACTTTGAAGAAAGGTTGTGCTAGGATTTTTACCTTTAAAGCTGCAATTCTTCCTGACAAAGTAGAGGCAGATCTCCTCACTGTCCACATCACCACTGGAGCTGCCGGAAGATTGTCGGGATCGAGGTGACTTCTCTGTGGCTGGCAGTTCAAAACACAAAGTCAGATTCTCATGTTAGTTATTGAGGTGAACCACCGTAACCACCTTGGGGTCACTGTGAGGAATTTCATGTTAGCCCAGTCACTCAAGTTCAAAACTGATTGGCAAGTTGAGACTGTACAGGATATTGGTTAAGCCACTTCTGAAATATTGTGTGCAATTCTGGTCTCGTTCCTATCGGAAGAACGTTGAGAAACTTGAAAGGGTTCAGAAAAGATTTACAAGGATGTTGCCAGGGTTGGAGGATTTGAGCTATAGGGAAAGGCTGAATAGGCTGGGACTGTTTTCCCTGGAGCATCGGAGGCTGAGGGGTGACCTTATAGAGGTTTATAAAATCATGAGGAGCATGGATAGGGTAAATAGACAAGGTCTTTTCCCTGGGGTGGGGAGTCCAGAACTAGAGGGCATAGATTTAGGGTGAGAGGGGAAAGATGGGGCAACTTTTTCACGCAGAGGGTGGTGCATGTATGGAATGAGCTGCCAGAGGATGTGGTGGAGGCTGGTACAATTGCAACATTTAAAAGGCATCTGGATGGATATTTGAATAGGAAGGATTTAGAGGGATATGGGCCAAGGGCTGGCAAATGGGACTAGATTAGGTTAGGACATCTGGTCTGCATGGATAAGTTGGAGCGAACAGTCTGTTTCCATGCTGTACATCTCTATTACTCTGAGGCCATTCTTTAAGAATTATACAGGATAGAAGGAGGCCATTTGGCCCAACGTACCTATGCTGATTCTTTAAAAAAAAAGAGCAATCCAATCAGTCTGACTTCCCTGCTCTTTTCCCCATTGTCCCGCAATCTATTCCACTCTGGGACCCTAGCCACCTGTGTACAAGTCAACCTTTAAAGTCTTGAAATGTCTGTCCAAAATCATGGAGGACTTATAGGCTGAGCACAGAAAAGTGCATCTCAGGCACGGGATCATCCTTTTCAAATACCTTCAGCCTCTGATGCAAATATGGACGTGTCTGAAACTCTGGTGCACAACACGTCCTGTATCACCTGCTCAATCCCTCGCACCTAGTTCAGAAGGCACCGGTAAGTAAAATATCAATTTGTCGTGTGGCCAACTCAGGCTGACTGCGACTGTGAGTACAGCATGTTGGGGCAGGTTTGAGCAGGGCTGTCGTCACACTGGGTAGGCCATTTTTAGGATACTGCTTTCAATCTGGTTTCCCTACTATAGGAAAGATTTTAAACTTGAAAAGATTTACAAGGATGTTGCCAGGGTTGGAAGGTTTGAGCTATAGAGAGAGGCTGAATAGGCTAGGGCTATTTTCCCTGGAGCGTCAGAGGTTGAGGGGTGGTCTTATAGAGGTTTATAAAATCATAGATAAGGTCTTTTTTCCAGGGTACAGGAGTCCAAAACTAGAGGGCATAGTTTAAGGTGATAGGGGAAAGATATAAAAGGGACCCAAGGGGCAACTTCACACAGAGGGTGGTGTGTGTATGGAATGAGCTGCCAGAGGAAGTGGTGGAGGCTGGTAAAATTACAACATTTAAAAGGCATCTGGATGGGTATATGAATAGGAAGGGTTTAGAGGGATATGGGCCAAGGGCTGGTAAATGGGACTAGGTTAATTTAGGATTCTGGTGAGCATGTACAAGCTGGTCCGAAGGGTCTGTTTCCGTGCTGTACATCTCTTTAACTCTACATGCAAATGCATCATTTTTGATGCCAGGATAATGAGGTGACCTCACATGCTGTAATTTGAGAAGTTTCTTATTAAATCTGCTTTATTTTCAGTCCATCACAGATCATAACAACTCACTGTGCAGAAAAAAAAACAAAAAGACTTCTCAGCTTCCAGCTTGCTCTTCCACCAATTATTATAAGAGTGTATCCCTGAGCTATTGAACCTCCTGCCAGTGGAACCTATCTCTCCTTCTGAACTCTACTATATCCCAGCTTCCCCTTCTCTAATCTAAGGGCAACAATTCCTAGTCTCACCACACATCTGTGAAGACCCTCAGCCTTGTACCATCCAAGGTCATCTACTCTGGACTCTCCCCAAAGCTTGGTCAACATTCCACAACATTCCACTATTACGTTGAAAGACCTGATCATCAACTTGTCTCTGAACATTAAACTGCTGGCCATTCAACCCCTTTAGCTTGCTCCAGTATCGCCTCACACCATGGCTGGGTTGCATATTAACTGCAGCTGCCCCACTTCGGTCTGTGTCCATTGGGTGTGCTTCTGGAGGAGGGGGGGGGGGAAGAGGACAAACAGTGTCTCGGATTTTCACCCCCCCCCGCCCCTCCACCTTCGAATGGAGAAGTGCTTCCTGCAATCAACCTGACTCTAATTTTACGCTGTGACCTTCAGTGGGCATCAAATAGGCCTCTGACAGGGTGCAGGGTACGTGTCACGGGATGATACCAGAGATGGGGAATACTGATACATAACGAAGCCCGAGAAGACAGATTGCTGCCCTCAGACCAGAGACGTGAGGAGTATTGGACTAAATAACGAGAAATTATTTCAGCTGTTAGTAACCAGGGGGCTACAGGTTTAATATAATTGGTGAATGGTGCAGAGGGAAGGTTTGCCCCTTGTTCTGGAGTTCTCCTTCAGAGTAAATAATTTCATCAAGTCATTTAATCATCTTAAACCTCTCAACCACCAGCACCCCTTAATCTTCTACATTTCAGGGAGGGACGAATAGTATCAGCTACTAAAGATTAACATTCCACTTATTTACTTCATTACTTTACAGTCCTTTCTTTTACTGACTTCCAGCAGCTGGACAAAGCTCAGGAAAACGGGGACATCGCTCACTTACCTTTACCATCGTGCGGTGTGTAGTTTTTGATGCTGTACAGGTTCTGGTATGTTTGCAGCAGGTTGTGAGCCACATCGGCTCTCAGATTCTCCAGGGTCATGGCGCTGTTGCTGTCACTGAAACTATGGCAGCGCTTACAACTTGACCCGAACTTGCAGGAGCCCTGGACATAGTGGAGGCAGACGTGAAGCTTAGTGCATTCCTGCTTGTAGGTGCAGCTGCCATAGCGACCGGGGCCTTTGTTGTAAAACGTGCAAATCTGCAGTGACAGAAATTCACAAATTCACGAGTCCAAACAGTACATCCAACCAAACAACTAGAGAATGACAGCAGAACCAAAAAAAAACAGTATCAATACCATCCCTGCAAAACACAGAGCTAGACTGATGTTACCTTCAGCATTTACTCATATGCATTTACTCTGTGAGCATGCAGTTCCCTCAGAGTCAGAAAGTTGCAGGTACAAGTCCCGTACCAAAGGCTTGAGGGCTAAAGTCAAGTTGCTGAGGGAGTGCTGCACTGTCTTAGTTCAGACAAAATGTAGGACGTCACAGGTCTCACAGATCTCACAGCACTATTTGAAGATGTGCACAGGGTTCTCCCCAGTATTTTGGCCAATAGTCATCCCCCAATCAAAATCCCCGAAACAGACAGTCTTTCTATTAGAGCGCACAGCTTGTGGGAGCTTGCTGTACACAAGTCGGCTGCTCCATTTCCTACTTCACAACAGTAACTGAACCTTTCACGTATTTCATTGGTTGAAATGTCTTATGTGATATTCTGAGGTCAGAAACAACTGCTTTCAGCGGAAGAACACAAGCCAATCAATCAATCAGTTACTTCCCATAAAGCATTTTAGCAGCAAGAACATTCCGCGTGAGCAATGTGCAATGCAGATGGTTTCTGAAGAACAGACGTACTGGACTTGAAACATTAACTCTGTCTCTCTCCTGACATGTGCTGCCAGACCTGCTGAATTTCTCCAACACTTCCTCTTTTAGGTTCTTATGTTCCTGTTTTATTCCCACTGGACAATAGTCAGGAGCAGAACTCCCCAGTTTGGCGAAAGATTAAGTATTTCTGACAGTACAGCACCCCTTCAGTTCGGACCTTGTCCTTCAAGTCTCCAGAAGGACAATTAACTTTTTACCCTTCTGACTCAACCACTGAGTGACAACTAATAACACAAATCCACACCCAAGCCTAGAAAATGTTTCAACGGCATATTGAAGCACCCCGCAGGTTAATAAACAAACAACTGGGTTTTTCATCCAATAGTTCAAGTTGCTTTTCAGAAACATCAACAAGATTTAGGAATGAATAAACAAACAAAGTGACACACGGCAAAAGTTCCACAGCAACTGTCGGCTCGAGTAGAACAGCTCGTTGGAAAATTTGACACAGGTACATTAATGCCCCCCTGAGTATATACTAACTCATCACTCCATCAAAGTCAAAACACACAGGCTGTGTTTCAAAAACAAATAAGATCTTCCATTCAACCTGGCATCGACTTCCCCGCAGATCACAAATACAACCACAAACTCAGTCTTTTCAACGTTGCAAAATCCACCTCACTAACATCTGGGGGCTAGTGCCAAAATAGAGACAGCTGCCTCACAGACTTGTCAAGCAACAGTCTAACATAGGAGAGGCCAAGCAGAGGTGTCAGCACAACAATATACAGTTAGGAGGGAATTGCGCTCAACAATGGCTCCAGACCCCATGAAGTCTCATGGCATCAGGTTAAACATGGGGAAGGAAACATCCGACTCACGACCATGTACCATCCTCCCTCAACCAAAGAAATCAGTACTCTTTGACTGAACAGCACTCAGAAGGAAAACGAGGCTGGTAAGGATGTAAAATTTCAATATCCAGCATCCAGTGGCTCGGCAGCAGCACTATTGATCAAGCTGGTCGGGTCCTAAAGGATATAGCTGCTAGACTGGGTCTGTGGCAGGGGGTGAGGGAACCAACAAGAGGGAAAAATATAGTTGACCTCATCCTTACCAATCTGCCAGCTGCAGAATCATCTGTCCGTGACAGTATCGGTAAGAGTGACCACCGCACAGTCCCTGTGAAGATGAAGTCTGGCCTTTACCTTGAGAATACACCCCATCATGTTGTGTGGCATTATCACCGTGCCAAATGGGACAGACTTCGAATACATGTAACAACTCAAGACAGGGCATTCACTGGTTGGAGTTATACCTGGCAGATGGGAAGGTGGTTCTGGTTGCTGGAGGCCAACCATCCTGTCTCCAGGACATCTCTGCAGGAATTCTTCAGGGTCGTGTCCACAGCCTAAAAACTCAAAAGCTTAACACAAACTAGGAGAAAGCAACTCGCTTGATTGGCACCTCATCCACAAGTATCCACTCCCTCCACTTCCAACGCTCAGTAGCAGCAGGGTGTACGATCTACAAGATGCACCGCAGAAATTCACCAAAGATCCTCAGAAGCACCTTCCAAACCCACGGCCATTTCCATCTAGGAGGACAAGGGCAGCAGATATATGGGATCACCACCATCTTCAAGTTCCCCTTGAAGCCACTGACCATGCTGAATTGGAAATATATCACTGTTTCTTAACTGTCACTGGGTCAAAATCCTGGAATTCCCTCCCTAATGGGATTGTGGTTATCTTCAGCAACAACCTTTTCTTCATCATAAGGTCAGATGTGGGGATGTTCACTGATGATTGCACAATGTTCAGCACCATTTGCAACTCCTTCGATACTGAAGCAGTCCATGTGCACTTCTAGATTAGATCCCCTACAGTGTGGAAACAGCCCCTTTGGCCCAACAAGTCCACACTGACTCTTCAAAGAGTAACCCACCCAGACCCATTTGCCCTCTGATTAATGCACCTAACTATGAGCAATTTAGCATGGCCAATCCACCTGACCTGCACATGTTTGGACTGTGGGAGGAAACCGGAGCACCCGGAGGAAACCCACGCAGACACAGGGAGAATGTGCAAACTCCACACAGACAGATAGTCACCTGAGACTGGAATCGAACCTGGGTCCCTGGTGCTGTGAGGCAGCAGTGCTAACCACTGAGCCACCATGCCACCCTTAAACTATACCCAGGCTTGGCCTAACAAGCAGCTAGTAAATTTCGTGCAACAGAAATGTCAGGCAATAGCCATCTCCAACAAGAGAGAATCTCCCTTGACATTCAATGGAATTACCATCACTGAATCCCCCACTACTCTGGAGGGTACCATTGACCAGCTACTGAACTGGACTAGCCATATAAACACAGTGGTTAAAAAAGGGAGAGATTATGAATACTGCGACAAGTAACTCACTTCCTGACTCCCCAAAGCCTGCCCACCATCCATAATGCACAAGACAGGAGTGTGATAGAATATTCCCCACTTGCCTGGATACAGCTCCAACAAAACTCAAAAGCTTGACACAAACTAGGAGAAAGCAGCCTGCTTGATTGGCACCTCATCCACAAGTATCCACTCCCTCCACTTCCAACGCTCAGTAGCAGCAGGGTGTACTATCTACAAGATGCACCGCAGAAATTCACCAAAGATCCTCAGACAGCACCTTCCAAACCCACGGCCCCTTCCATCTAGGAGGACAAGGGCAGCGGATATATGGGATCACCACCAGCTTCAAGTTCCCCTTGAAGCCACTGACCATGCTGAATTGGAAATATATCGCTGTTCCTTAACTGTCACTGGGTCAAAATCCTGGAATTCCCTCCCTACTGGAATTGTGGGACAATCCACAGCAAGGGGACTGCAGCGCTTCAAGAAGTCACCTCACCACCACCTTCTCTTAACAGGTGACAAATGCTGGCCAGCCAGCAACACCCACATTTCTGAATGAATGAGAAAATAAAGCCTGCAGCAGAAGACCTCAGTCTGCTCAAAGTATTGATAAGAACAACTTGCATTTGCATAGCCCCTTCAAGGTGGGAAATCTTCCCATGGAGTTCCGTGGGAATGTTACCAGACAAAATCTGACACCGAACCACATGCAGAAATATTAGAACGAGTAGCTGAAGGCTTTGTCGATAAGGCAGGTGGTAAAGGCGAAGACATGAGGAGCTTGGGGCCTACACAGCTGATGACAAAGCTGCCCACATGGGTGCGAAGAAAATGGGTGGATGCACCAAAACTAGATTTAAAGGAGTGAAGAGATCCTGCTGGATTGTGGAGTTGGAGGAATGTACAGGGATAGGGACAGGCAAGGCCACAGAGAGATCTGACCAGAAAGATGAGAATTCACCAACATGGGAATGAGAGTGTGAGGTAAGACCAAGCTGAGAACAGTCTCTGTTCATCATACTTCACTCGATCAGTTTGCTGCTCTCATGCGAGGAATGAAAGGATAACACATTTAGCTATAACCGACAGTAAAGGGAAGCGGAGGGGTATGCAGTTGTTAGGTTCAGGCAGGCTCCTACCTCAGGCAGCAGAGATGTATCATTCTGAAGGAGGAGCTGTCGCAGTTCCGCCTCGGTCAGCTTTGCTATTGAAGATAGTACACTCAGGTTGTGAGGAGAATGGATAGCATGCGAGAAGTTGCAGATGTTTCTGAAAGAGGAGCAGAATAGGTCAGCCCAGCGACGTTGCAGTGTAGCACTGAGAGAGTGCCATAGTGTCGATGGTTCGGTCAGTCTTTCTTTCTTAAGGTAGCTGCCAGGGTGAAAGCAGGGAGTGCAAGCCCCACTCTCCTCTTCCCACTGCGCTTCCCAAATAATGGAGTGGAGGACTCTGTGAAAAGGTTAATTCATTAATGAGATGTGGGCATCACTGGCAAGACTAGCATTTACTGCCCATCCCCAGAGGGCAGTCAAGAGGTAACTATGTTGTGTTGGTCTAGAGTCACATGTAGGCCAGGCCAGACACAGATGCAATTTCCTTCCCTAAGGGACATTAGTGAATCAGATGGGTTTTTCCTTACAACAGGTTCATGGACATCATTAGATCTTAATTCCAGATTTTTTTTTCAAAGATTGAATTCAAACTCCACCAGCTGACATAGCAGGATCTGAACCTGGGTCCCCAGGACATTAACTAGGTTGCTAGATTAACAATTCAGTGATAATAACTTAGATAATCACCCCATTTTAATTTAACAGACTGTGATTCACTTGTGGTTATCACATATGAAATGAGCTGCCAAAAGAAGTATGGAGGCTAGTACAATTGCAACATTTAAAGGGGATCAGGATGGGTTTATGAATAGGAAGGGTTTGGAGGGATATGGGCCGGGTGCTGGCAGGTGGGACTAGATTGGGTTGGGATATCTGGTCGGCATGGACAGGTTGAACTGAGGGTCTGTTTCCGTGCTGTACATCTCTGTGACTCTATGACTTGGCTGTCTGTGGGCATTTGCTGTGCTCATATTGGTTGACACAGTTCTGGCATCACAACAGCAATTTAACTTCCAAAAGCATTTCATGAGCTTTAAGTGCTTTGAAGCGCTCGAAGTTTGTGAAAGGCAAGATACGATTTGAAATCTTTCCTTTTCAACAAAGTCACTGACAGTTGCACTGCTGGGTCACAAAGCTAGGCATAAAGGAGAGAAGGGAGAGAGGGGCCAGGATCATATCAGATCTAGGGAACACGGAGATTGGGGCTTTTGGAGAATTGGTGGTGATGGGAATGGCTGTAGGAAACAGTTGAAGAGTTTTCAATGAGACTAGGTTTCTAGAGTGTTGAAGATAAGGGGCTTTGATCCCGAAGACTTAGGTGATTAGACTCTACACTTCTCGGTGTTACACAGGGCATCCCAGCACACACCAAACCTGGGCCCCCCCCATTAGCCCTGTGCTCACTGGCTTGCACTGGCTCTCCCGGACAGAAAGGCCTCGATTTTAAACAGTTAGCTCCAGTTTTGAAGTCTCCTTCATGGCTTCTGCCCTCCTGAAATGATTTCTACCAGCCCTCTGCGATCTCTAGCCTTCCTCCAATTCTGGTCTCTTACAGCTTGAACATTAGTGGCCATGCCTTCAATCAGGAGGACACCTCACTCTGGAATCCCTCTTTCAAACATCCTTAAAGCAGAGTAGGGGAGTCCAAATCTAAAGGGGTATAGGTTTAAGGTGAGAGAGGAAAGATTTAAAAGGGGTCTCAGGAGCAACTTCTTTACGCAGAGGGTGGTGCATATATGGAACCAGCTGCCAGAGGAAGTGGAAATGGTTTGGCTAGCTTGGAATCCAGTTGTTCTTTTATCTCTACAGGAAGTGGTAGTAGGGGCTGGTACATTTTAAAAGGTATATGGACAGGTACATGGATAAGAAAGGTTGAGAGGGATAGGGGCCAAATGCAGGCGAATGGGACCAGTTCAGTTGAGGAAACCTGGTTAGCATGGACGAGTTGGGCCGAAGGGTCTGTGTCCATGCTGTATGACTCTTTAACTGACCCCCCCAACCCTCAAGACTGAGTTTTTGGTTTCCAGACTTTGCTATCTGGGGCTCCCTGTAAAAATAACCCGATAAGAGCCTTCTGAAATCTGGCGATCTCTCACTAAATGAGAGACACTGTTGGGATGAATGCTCTGTTTTGCTCCCAAACCTTTCTGCATCTTCTGTTGCCGTCCTGACTCTCTTCATGTATTTTTGAGTACACGACGGTGGCCTTCCTCCCACACAATCCTTTTTTATTCGCGGGGTGGGCGAAGTGAAGAAAAGCTTTCTTTCTCTCTCTCTCACTCAAACAAAACATGCTGTTTTTTTACCTCCCCTTGGAGAACTTGCAATTGCCCAGGAGGAAGAATTTGCAGAGGTGGATCTGGCTGCAGGAGCCGCGGCAGCTCTTCTTCAGGAAGTCCTTGCACAGTCTGACCGAGGCGGTGGCAATGAGCTGGGTGTCCTCACTCAGCTGGGAGCCGGCTCGCTTGGAGCCCTGGCCCGGCACGATGGTGAAACACTGGCTCGCCTTCAGCATCCGGCACAGCTCCGAGTCTGTGACCTGCAAAACCTGACAGAGCTCCCTCCGTAAGGTGCTGTACTGCATACAGCCCCCATGGGAGCACAGCAGCTTCAGGCTAACATCTCGAATCCTGTCCAGAGCCATCAACTCGGCCAACTCGTACAGAAATTACTTGTTTTTTCTCTCTCTCTCTCTCTCTTCCTCCTCTTGGTTCACGAAAACAGAAAAACGAAAGTGGAACTTTGAGCCTCAGCCTCCCTCTCACTGATTGGCTGCTCCTCTCAGTGTCTGACCTCAAGAGGTGGGGACTGTGTTTCACAATAGAAGAGATCCCAGCACCGAGACTTGTAACAGGAGAAACTTAACGCGAGGGGGGTCGCGCAGAGTCAGTTGCTATTCCCCGAGAGGCTGGCTGACAGACACTCAAGAGGGAAACACTAAGAGACAGAGAGAGTTACTGAAAGGGAGAGAAACTCACAAAGAGAATCGAACAGAGAAAGTTCCTCAGGGAAGGACAGTCCCAGAGAGAGAGAGAGAGATACCTGGGGAGAGGAGATTAAAAAGAGAAAAGGGTGTGAGACTCAGAGGAAGGAAGACTTCGAGACAGAGAGAGAGAGTGTGAGAGAGAATTACAGCCCTACTGGAACAGCCAGAATAGCAGAGCATGACTCAGAGAGGTAGTCAGAGGGCGAGACTCAGAGAGAGAGAGAGAGAGAAAGAGGAGTGTGAGACTCAGAGCGGGGAGGGATACTTACAGAGAGAGAGAGAAAAAGTCTTAGAGTGATATTTGGACAAGGAGAATAGGCAGAGCGAGTGACTCAGACTGATACTTGGAGAGAAAGCAGAGAGGCACACCTAAAATAAGAGACTTTGACAGTGGGTCTGGATGGAAGGAGCACAGGAAGCTGGAGAGAGGGGTGGTGACTGAGATTGATGAGTGGGTGGGCGTCTTAATAAAGGGTAAAATAGTGTTTAAAATCAACCACAATTTTATAATCTATCTCAAGTCACAGCCTCGTCTCTGCCAGCCAACTCACTAGTAATCCTGTTCAGACCACTCAAACCCACCCTGAAGTATCCCAGGATCTGTACCCCAAAGGCTGTCCTGGAAACAAAAGGAGACTCTTTAAGGGGCATGGGACAAACAGTTAAAATAAGAGGCAAACACGTAAATACGAAACAGTTGGTCACTGCAGAGAAAGGATATCATTAATCTGCACAGAGTCCAGTTGGAGAGACACAGAGTTAGATCTGACCTACATTAATAGGCACTTACCATTGATAAGGCAGACGTGGTAGGGTGATCTAGCTTGGGACGATTCCAGTGTTTCATTAATGTCTCTGTAGCCCAACAAATCCCCAAATATAGTTCAAACATCCCAGTTCTCACAGTTTCTCTTTTTCATCCATTATAAACTGGGTTTGGGGAGATACATGTAATTTCATCCATGTTTGAGTAAATACCCTACACACACACATTGTACATCATTGCATACAGTGGACCTGTACCCCCCTTCACTGGCCCTTTGACGTGCCTTCGGGAGTTGTCACCACTTTGTTGGCACTGCCAGTTCTATTATTGATGTCATCCCAGGAAATGCACCACCAGTTCATCTTCAATTACCTTCAACTTCCCCTCCCAACTCCTGACATTGATCATCCAACACGTCAATTATCATAAGACTCTCAACTTCCCAAGATTCTTATGCAAACATACGGATTAGGAACACGAGTAAACCATTTTTCTCATCAATCCTGCTCCACTATTCCATAGGATCATGCCTGATCTGATTGTGGCTTTAGCCCACTTCCCTGCCTCCCTATCCCCCATTCCTTTTAACTCCCTTATTAGATTAGATTAGATTAGACAATAGATGCAGGAGTAGGCCATTCTGCCCTTCGAGCCTGCACCGCCATTCAATATGATCATGGCTGATCATTCCTAATTAGTATCCTGTTCCAGCCTTATCTCCATACCCCTTGACTCCACTATCTTTAAGAGCTCTATCCAATTCTTTCTTAAAAGAATCCAGAGACTGGGCCTCCACTGCCCTCTGGGGCAGAGCATTCCACACAGCCACCACTCTCTGTGTGAAGTAGTTTCTCCTCATCTCTGTCCTAAATGGTCTACCCCGTATTTTTAAGTGGTGTCCTCTGGTTCGGCACTCCCCCATCAACGGAAATATGTTCCCTCCTGCCAGAGTGTCCAGTCCTTTCATAAGCCTATACGTTTCAATCAGATCCCCTCTCAGTCTTCTAAACTCAAGGGTATACAAGCCCAGTCGCTTCAGTCTTTCCGTGTAAGGCAATCCTGCCATTCCAGGAATTGACCTCGTGAACCTACGCTGCACTCCCTCAATAGCCAGAATGTCTTTCCTCAAATTTGGAGACCAGAACTGTACACAGTACTCCAGGTGTGGTCTCACCAGGGCCCTGTACAGCTGCAGAAGCACCTCTTTGCTTCTATACTCAATCCCTCTTGTTATGAAGGCCAGCATGCTATTAGCCTTCTTCACGACCTGCTGTACCTGCATGCTTGCCTTCATTGACTGGTGGACAAGAACACCCAGATCTCTCTGAACAGCCCCTTTACCTAATTTGATACCATTGAGGTAGTAATCTGCCTTCCTGTTCTTGCCACCAAAGTGGATAACCAGACATTTATCCACATTAAACTGCATCTGCCATGCATCTGCCCACTCACCTAACTTGTCCAGGTCACCCTGTAATCCCCTAACATCCTCATCACATTTCACCCTACCACCTAGCTTTGTGTCATCAGCAAATTTGCTAATGTTATTGCTGATACCATCTTCTATATCATTTACATATATTGTAAAAAGCTGCGGTCCCAGCACGGATCCCTGCGGTACCCCACTGGTCACTGCCTGCCATTTCGAAATGGAGCCGTTAATCACTACCCTTTGTTTCCTGTTAGCCAACCAATTCTCTATCCAATCTAGTACTTTGCCCCCAATCCCGTGCGCCCTAATTTTACTCACTAACCTCTTGTGTGGGACTTTATCAAAAGCTTTCTGAAAGTCCAGGTACACTACATCCACTGGATCTCCCTCGTCCATCTTCCGAGTTACATCCTCAAAAAATTCAAGAAGATTAGTCAAGCATGATTTCCCCTTCATAAATCCATGCTGACTCTGTCCTATCCTGTTACTATTATCCAGATGTGCCGTAATTTCATCCTTTATAATAGACTCCAGCATCTTTCCCACCACTGAGGTTAGTCAAGAACCAAACCATCACTGTTTTAAAATGACCCTGCCTCGCCTAATCACTGGGAAATAGAATTCCACAGAGTCACAACCATCTGAGAGAAATGAAATCTCATCTCTATCTTGGGCGGCACGGTGGCGCAGTGGTTAGCACTGCTGCCTCACAGCGCCAGAGACCCGGGTTCAATTCCTACCTCAGGCAACTGTCTGTGTGGAGTTTGCACATTCTCCCCGTGTCTGCATGGGTTTCCTCTGGTGCTCTGGTTTCCTCCCATAGTCCAAGGATGTGCAGGTTAGGTGAATTGGCCATACTAAATTGCCTGTAGTGTTAGGTGAAGGGGTAAATGTAGGGGAATGGGTCTGGGTGGGTTGCTCTTTGGAAGGTCGGTGTGAACTTGTTGGGCTGAAGGGCCTGTTTCCACACTGTAAGCAATCTATCCTAAATGGGAGACACCTTATTTACTAGACATGCCCCCTCATTCTAGACTCTCCTACAAAAAGGAAACATCCTTCCAGCATCTACCCTATGAAATCAAGATCTAACACGTTTCAACAAGGTCACCTCTCATTTTTGTACAGGCTCAACCCGAAACAAAATATTCCAACTATCACGTTCCATACCCTTTGCAATTTATGACATATCTGTCTGCATTCCTACAATTACTCACTGTACCTTTGTATGAGGTCTTTGTGATTCATATACCAGATCACCCAGATTTGTTTGTACCTCAGAGTTCTACAATCTCTCTCCATTTAAGTAACATGTTGCCTTTCCATTCTTCCTGCCAAAGTGGGCAGGATCACAATTTTCCACATTATATTGCACCTGCCCATTCTTTTGCCCAATCACTTAGTCTGTTTTCAATGTGTTCTATTTTCGCACTTTGAAAATCTGGTCACTCCTCAGATGTGTACATTGAAAGTGAATCACTACTTCATAGGGAAACCTGCACACTGACTGTGACTCTCAGTGTGAGATAGAAATACACACATGCCACATTTGTGCCTTACAGGCTGTGTAAGAAAGATGCATTAGGTTGACTCCTGTGCTGATGGGCAAGTGTTATAATGGTGTTGAATTTTAACTGATATTATATGTCAACAGTTCATAACTGTTTAGCGGTAGTTAGAAACTGTTTATTTGTTATATGAACAGCAATCCTTGCAAACCTAGTCCATGTTTTCTGTCAGCCTGGTTTGAGAAGACAGGTGAAGCGAGGAATCTCACATACTTTAAGTGTTGTAATGATTTCAATCACGCCAATCCAGTGACGTGTAGCAGCACTGTAAACCATGTCTTCTGACAGCTAGTCATCTTTCCAAGGGCTTTTCTATCACTAATCTTGGCAACGGTATCATTTGCTAGCATGCCAAGGTTCATATCAATATTTTGCCCACATTTCCAATCTATCTTAAACCTACTGTAAATTTTGGATTATAAAGAAGAGGAAGTGGATGACTTATATTGCAGTGCAGATGGTAGACGGTGTTAATGCTTGTTTTCTAATGGAGTACTAAATCATGCCTTTTTGTGAATCTTTGTGGCATGGGGCATCTACAATACCATCCCTTTCCAATTCTTTGGAGGGTCTAGTCAGATGGCTGTATCATTTTCCTGATACTCATTAGCCCCAAACTGCCACTTTCCTTTCCTCGAGGTGAGTCCATTTGCTCAGCCTTCCTCTGCTGCTCTCTTTATTTTTTATCACCATGGGGCAGAACGGTGACTCAATGGTTAGCACTGCTGCCTCACAAGTGCCAGGGACCCAGGTTTGATTCCAGCGTCGGGAAACTGTCCATGTGGAGTTTGCACATTCTCCCCGTGTCTGTGTGGGTTTCCTCCGGGTGTTCCAGTTTCCTCCCACAGTCCAAAGATGTGCAAGTTAGGGGGACTGGCCATGGGAAATTGCCCATAGTGTCCTGGGATGTGTAATTCAGGTGGATTAGCCAAGGGAAACGCAGGATAGGGGATTGAATCTGGTGGTGGGGGGGGTGGGGGTGATCTTCAGAGGGTGCAGACTTGTTGGGCCAAATAGCCTATTTCCACACTGCAGGGATTCTATGATCTTTTCCAGTTTATTGGCTATCCAGTCTGTAATTATTTCCTTAGAAACATTAAACTTTCTTGTTGCAATGTGATTCTTGGTCACATTGGCAAATAGTGGCACTTCCCCTTTGAATTGAGCGACTGGTTGCGATTCTTTCTCAAGACATCTTCACAGAATCACAAGGTATACATTAGTCACAGATTCACAAGGAGACCACTGCGAGAATTGGTGTAGGGAAAGTCTATAGGTTCCCACAGATACATAAAGTCATACAGCATGTAAACAGGCCCTTCAGCCCCATTCGTCCGTGCCAACGAGGTTTCCAACACTGAACTAGCCCCATGTGTCTGCATTTGGCCCATATCCCTCTAACCCTTCCTATCCATGTACCTGTCCAGGTGCCCCTTAAAGGTTGTAATTGTACTAGCCTCCACCACTTCCTCTGTCAGCTCATTCCATACATGTGCGATCCTCTGTGTGAAAAAGTTGGCCCTTTGGTCCTTTTTAAATCTTTCCCCTCTGACCTAAAACCTAAGCCCTCTAGATTTGGTCTCCCCTACCCTGGGGAAAAGACCTTGACTATTCACCTTATTTAAACCTCTTCATGGTCACCGTCCAACCTCACACATTCCAGGGAAAAAAAGTCCCAGTCTATCAAGCCTTTCCATATAACTCAAACCCTCCAAATACATTAAAATCCTCGTAAACCCTTTTTTGCACCCTTTCCAGTTTAATAACATCCTTCTTATATCAGGGCAACCAGAATTGTATGCGGTACTCCAAATATGGCATTACCAATGTCTTGGATAGCTCTATCATGATGTCCTAACTCCTGTACTCAATGATGAAGGCAAGTATCCCAAATGCCTTCTTTACCATCCTGTCTCCCTGTGATGCCTCTTTCAAGGAACAAAGTACAAACGGTCACTCTGTTCAACACCACTCTCCAGTGCCATACTGTTAACTATGTAAGTCCTGCCCTAGTTTGCCTTACCAAAATGCAATGCCTCGCATTTATCTAAATTAAACTCCATGTACCACTCCTCGGCCCATTGGCCCAGTTGATTAAGATTCCGTTGTACTCTGAGATAACCTTCTTCACTCTCCACTATACCATCAATTTTGGCATCATCCACAAACTTACTAACCATGCCTCCTATGTTCTCATTCAAATTGTTTATATAAATGACAAACAACCCAGCACTGATCCTTTCAGCACACCATTGGTCTCAGGCCTCCAATCTGCACAACCACCCTCTACCACCACCCTGTCTCCTACCGTCAAACCAATTTTGTATCCAATTGGCTAGTTGTCCATGGATCCCTTACTGATCAGTCTATCATGTTGTACTATACAAGTACATCAGGTTAACAGAACAGCGTGCAGGATACAATGTTACAGCTGCTGAGAAGGTGGGGAGAGAGATCAACATTATCGTTAAAGAGGTCCATTCAGAAGTCTGATAACAGCGGGGAAGAAGCTATTCTTGAATCTATTCGTACATGTGTACAAACTCTTACATCGTCTGCCTGATAGAAGAAAGTGGAAGAAGGTATAACCAGTGTGGGAGGGGTGCTTGATTATATTGGTTGCTTTCCTGAGGCAACTGGAAATATAGATGGAGTCAACAGATGGAAGGCTGTTTTGCATGATGGACTGGGCTGTGTTCATGACTCTCTGTAGTTTCTTGTGGGAAATTGTAGGGATCCTATAATTGTACATACAAGTAATTGATATTACTTACTTTGTTTTAATATTGTTCTACACGGAATTTCAATAGCATTCGTGATGGATCATATTCCCTTTCTTTATGCTTGCCTGATATCGCGCTCTCACTCACTCTCAGTCTCTCTCACACAGACACACACACACACACACACACATACATATACACACAGACTCTATTCATGCCTCAGATGAAAGGACAATCTACTGATCCAAGCCTGTCAGCTTCTACAATGATGTGGCTTCCTTCTCTCGTTAAGAGATCGTACAAGTGTGGAGGAAGTGGTAGAAACAAAAAAGGATATTAAATTCCGTGCTTAGGGAAATAGAAAGTTCCAGCAGGCTAACAATGACAGGGGTAAGGTGGGGGGGGGGGTGAAAATGAGTTGACCTTTCATTTAGATAGTGTCTTTTATGGCTTCAGCACATCTCAAAAATGCTTTACAACCAGGTCAGTGTGATGTAGGAAACAGGGGCAGCCAATTAATGCACTGCAAGCTCCCACCAATAAAGCTTTTTGTGCTGTTTGATGGACTCTGGGGGTCACTCACCTTGGGCAGCTTCTCCCTCAACACTGACAATAGGTGCATGGGGCTGTGTTTTGAGCTACAGTCATTTCTAGAGCAAAAGATTTTTGACAAGGTTGACAGGTGAAGCAATCGACCAGTGAAACGTGGAGGGGATGCAAACAGGGTTGAGTGTTTCAGCTACAAGGACAGTGAAGCAATGGAGATCGTCAATGTCCTGCAATGCTCCAAAGTGTCTCATCGCTAAACAGTAACTTTTGAAATGCTCTGTTGGCAAACATGGCAAACACTGACATAAAGGACAATTTCATCTGTCGGAGTGTTGAGTGAAATGCTGGGAGTTATCATATGTTTTTCTTCATACAGGCAAATGAGATGATAAATATTCTCTGGAAGGATGGAACCCCTGAATATCCTTAAACGCAAAAATCCAGCCTCAATCAGGAAAACAACTTAGACTGCTGTATTGGAGCTTCTCACCAGAGCTGAGAACGCTATTGCCTTATGTAAGGTTAACAGAAAGTGAGGAAGAGAGAAGTAGAAAAAAGGAGAGGCCCTTAAGCCTATTAGAGTCATAGAGATGTACAGCATGGAAACAGACCCTTCGGTTCAGCTCATCCATGCCAACCAGCTACCCTATGTAAACCTAGCCCCATTTGCCAGCACTTGGCACATATACCCCTAAACCCTTTCTATTCATGTACACATCCAGGTACCTTTTAAATGCTGCAGTTGTACCAGCCTCCACCATTTCCTCTGGCAGATTGGTCTAATTAACTCAGCTCCTTCCATACACACACCACCCTCTGCATGAAAAAGTTGCCCCTTAGCTCCCTTTTAAATTTTTCCCCTCTCACCCTAAACTTACATTCTCTAGTCCTGGATTCCCCCACACCAGGGAAAAGACTTTGTCTATTTATCTTATCCATAAATCTCATAATTTTGTAAACCTTTATAAGGTCACCCCTCAGCCTCCAGGGAAAACAGCTCCAGCCTATTCAGCCTCTCCCTATAGCTCAAATCCTCCAACCTTGGTAACATCCTTGTAAATCTTTTCTGAACACTTTCAAGTTCCACAACCTTTCCTTCCTACAGGAGGGAGACTGGAATTGCACTCAGTATTCCAATAATGACTGAACCATCTGACAAAAGCATGTAGTATCGATGGACATGTGAAGACCAGCCTATCAGTCAAACCTGACTCATTCTTATGAAGAGTGGAGTATCATTTCGAGTGATTTCTTAAAACCTCCTCTCGCCTTCCACAAACATGGGGGAGAGGAAGAGTAGCCATGCTAATAAAGGAGAAGAATACTTTGAAAAATTCCTATCTGACTCCCATAGGAGATCGACTACAAAGACGTATGTATTGAGCAGTGTCTGCCCTAGCTCCCTGTTGAAGGCTGCAGAGAATCAGGATCCAGAACAGCAGGTAGTTCTGTATCTCAGAGACTCAACCGAGTATGGTCCTAGTGCTGACTCACTGGACTCTGCTGATTCAACTTCATGTTTAACATGTTGCAGCCCATGACTGCTGTCTCCACAATACATTTGGCCAGTTTATAGAGTGTTCAGTAACTTCATTACAACTTCTTTAACATGAGGATTCACAGTAATTGCATTAGTTAAGCATCAGTCATTTTGTAGGAATAATGGAGTCTATTTAGCCCTTTAAGGTCCTAACCTTAAAGATATAAGGAGATATAAATGAGAGGGGCTTGGGGCTGGGGGGAAGGTGGCTGAGAGTGCAATAGGTAGATGGAGGTGGGAGCAAAGGTGATAGGTCGGAGAGGAGGGTTGGGTGGGAAGGAAGATGGACAAGTGGGACAAGTCATGAGGACAGTGCTGAGTTAGAAGGTTAGAACTGAGGTAAAGTGGGGGGAGGGGAAATGAGGAAATTGGTGAAATCCACATTGATGCTGTATGGTTCGAGGGTCCCAAGGCTGAAGATGAGGTGTTCTTCCTCCAGGTGTCGGGTGGTGAGGGAGTGGCTATGGAGGAGGCCCAGGACCTGCACATCCTTGGTGGAGTGGGAGGGGAGTTGAAGTGGCCAGCCTATCCTCAGCAATGGAACCATAAATGTTGATGAAGAGAGGGGAGTGATCAGCGATGAACCAAGAGAAGATGAGACCAGGTTGGAAGTTGGAAGCAAAATTGATAAACGTTTGCAATTCTGGATGAGAGAGGAAGGCAGCACCGATGATGTCATTGATGTACCGGAGAAAGAGTTGTGATTGATGGCCCAAATAGGACTTGAACAAGGAATCTTCCACATCCCCCACAAAGAGACAGGCATAACTGGGGGCCATGTGAGTACCCATGGCCACACCTTTGACCTAAAGAAAGTGAGGGGAGTTGAAAGAGATATTGTTGAGGGTGAGGATGAGCTCGGCCAAGCAGAGGAGGGTGGTGATGGGTGGGGACAGTTCAGGCCTTTACTCCAGGAAGAAGTGGAGAGTCCTGAGGCCATCCTGATGGGGACTGGAGGCTCTGGGCACCATCGGCACAGTCAGCATATTTTGCCCAACTTTAATTGCCTTTGAACTTGCTAGGTCATTTTGGAGGGCAATTTGGTTTTGTGATCTGGAGTCATGCATGAGTAAGGATGACAGATTTTCTTCCCTAAAGGACATTAGTGAACCAGATATATTTTTACAAGTTAATGGTAGTTACATGATACTGCAGTTTACTGAGAGTGGTTTCACTTCCAGATTTAAATTTATTTTAACTGTAACTTCCAACAGCTGCCATTTTGGGATTTGAACCTGTGTTCCTGGAACCTTGAAAAAAATCACCATCATGCCACCCTCTCCTGCCCTTCACAATGGCTCTTGTGGTTGGTACATTCTGCATGGACTGTAGCGGTTTGAGAAAGTGGCTCACTTACCACCTTCGAGGGCAAGAAGGGAAGGGCACTAAATGCCAGTCTGGCCAGCAGCGCCCACATCTCAAGAATGGATATAAAAAGAACCAATTTGTGGGGTATGATGTAGAGAACCCTATAAGCAATCCAGACACGTGAATAATGCAGCAGTGGGTTAATTGATGGTCATCGAGCTGGTGGCATTGCGGAGGTATGAGGAACAATTTGTCCTTGAGGCAGCCTTCGCCCTGGAGCTGTCTGAGTTTCCTGGAAGGGTGGGAGGAGGGATGGTGTCTCTTGTTGAAAGGGTGGGACTGGCACCAACTGGTATTCTCTGCGAATGTATTCTCCTCTTGAAAACGTCCTGGTGCAAAAGCACAGTTGGACCTTCTGCCTTGTATCCCACAACTACAATCCACTTATTGCTCCTTCAACCCTCTTTCAGACACACCTTTCGCTTTGTTATCACATTCTCACACATCCTCAGAATGAATAACACCAAATACCTTTTTTTATTCTGGGAACAGAAGGTTTTGCCACCTCCTGTGTGAAACCTAAATTCACATTTCTGCAGAAATTTACTCTCCTCAATGGAATAGATTCCAGTCTGTTTGAAACATGGAAACATAGAAAGTAGGAGCAAGAATTGGCTATTCAGACCCTTGACCCTGCTCCACCATTTTGTACAATTACGGCTGATCATCCAACTCAATACCATGTTCCCACTTCCTCCCTATACCCCTTGATCCCTTTAGCCTTAGAAACCATACCCAACTCCTTCTTGAAAACATTTTATGTTGTTGGGCCTTGTGACAGAGAATTCCACAGGCTCACCACTCTCTGGGTGAAGAAACATCTCTGCAAGAGGCTCGCAGTCTAAGGATACCAGTCGGCCATTTAGAATGAGATAAGAAGATGTTTAAAAACCGAAAGAACTGTGGTTGTTGTAAATCAGAAATAAAAACAAAAGTTGTTGGAAAAGTTCAGCAGGTTCTGGCAGCATCAGTGGAGAGAAATCAGAGTTAGCTCTACCTCAGAACTCACTGGACCCGAAACATTAACTCTGATTTCTCTCCACTGATGCTGCCAGACTTGCTGAGCTTTTCCAGCAACTTCTGTTTTTATTTCTGATTTACAGCATCCACAGTTCTTTTGGGTTTTTTTTTAATATCTCCACATCTCAGTTCTAAATGGCCTACCTGATATCCTTAGACTGTAACCCCCTGATTCCTGATTCCTGATTCCCCAGTCATCGGGAACATCCTTTCCGTGTTTATTCTGTCTCGTGCAGTTAGAATTTTATCGATTTCTAGGATCCAACCCAAGTACCCAACTTTGATACTGAGACGTATATTAATCTTAATTCAACAGTGCAACAAAAGGAAACCACTCAGCTTGAACCTGTTTAACCATTTAATGAAGTTAAAACTCACACAACACCAGGTTGTAGTCCGATAGATTTATTTGAAAGTACAAGCTTTCGGAGCACTGCTCCTTCATCAGGATTCTATTGGGGCAGGATCATAGGACACAGAATTTATAGTAAAAGGTCAAAGTGTCATACAACTGATGTAATGTAGAGAAAAAAGAGCTAGATGGCTGTTAAGTCTTCAATCACTTAGTATGGGGATACAGGTTTCGATTGATTAATATGTAAATCCCAGAACTTCTTTCAAGTCACAGCCCTGAGATAACGTAAGGTTTTATCAGTATATTAGAAAATAGAAGTGACATCTCAGCTCAGACAGTGCATTAAAGGTGTGAGGATAGAGTCTGTCTGTAGCGCCAGTCTGGAGTCAGACTAGTTTTACTTCCAAAGTAGGAACTTTGGAAGATGGAAGGACTGCCTACAGGTTGTGTGCTTTTTGAACAAAATGGAATGTGTCTGCAAATACAAATCTGCAAATGTAAATCCAACCCACAGACTTCTGTGTGTGAGAGAGAGAAAAAGAGAGAATGTGTGTGAGAGTGTGTGTGTGTGTGTGCACCTGCTTGATACAGTATGTGAGCGAGGTTGACCGAGTATATGCCAGTGAGATGGTGTGCGCATGAGTGTGTGTATGTGAGAGAGAGCATGAAACCATAATGATCTCTTCAGGAGACAGACACAGGATGCAGCTGATAGGGTACCCTTTGTTGTCCAGTACTTCTTGGGAGCAGAGAAACTATGCCATGTTCTTCACAGCCTGCAACACATTATCAAAGAGGAAAAGCACCTCACCAAGATCTTACCTATGCCTCCATTTCTCATCTTTAGACTACCACTAAATCTTAAACAGACCATTGTTTGCAGCAAACTGCCCAGCCTTCAGGACAACATCGACCACAGGACCACACAATCCTGTCATGGCAACCACTGCAAGACGTGTCAGATACATGTCGATATGGATACCACCATTACACCTGGGGACACCAATGACCATGTACACGGCAGGTACTCATGTGACTCAGCCGACATTGTCTATCTCAAATGCTGCAGGCAAGATGCCCCAAGACATGGCATATTGGCAAGACCAAGCAGGTGCTCTGACAACGGATGAATGGACACCGCGCAACAATTGCCAGACAGGAATGTTCCATCCCAGACGAAAATTCAGCCTCGGACTTTAAGGTGGCCATCCCCCAAGGTGGACTGTGGGACAAGCGACAACACAGAGTGGCTGAGCAGAGGCTGACAGCCAAGTTTTGTACCTTGGGGATGGCCTCAACTGGGACCTTGGGCCTTGGATTCATGTCATACTATACACTCTCATACACACGCATTCTCTCCCTCTTTCCCACAAGTACACACCTTCTGTCTTTCTCCCACACATCTATGTCTATGGGCTGAAGTTGCATTTGTAGATATGTTCCATTTTGTTCAAAAAGTACACAATCTGTAAGCAGTCAGTCCATGTCACATTTTCTAAATTCCTACTTTGGAACTAAAACCAGTCTGACTCCAGGCTGGGAAACAGACAGACTCTAACCTCACGCCTTTAATGCATTGTTGAGCTGAGATGTCACCTTTTTTCATATACAGTACTGATAAAACCTTAAGTTATCTCAGGGCTGTGACTTGAAAGAAATTCTGGGATTTACATATTAATCAATTGAAACCCGTATCCCCATTCTGAGTGATTAAAGACTTAACAGGATTCTAGGTTTCTTCAATACATCGCCTTAATGTATGATACTTTGATCTTTTACTATAAATTCTGTGTCTTATGATCTTGCTCCACTAGCTACCTGACAAAGGAGCAGCGCTCCAAAAGCTAGTGCTTCCAAACAAACCTGTTGATCTATTACCTGGTGTTGCGTGATTTTTAATTTTGTCCACTCCAGTCTAACATTGGCATTTCCACATTATTACCACTCAATGAGATCATGGTTATTTGTATCTTAGCACCATCCAATTAGCTTAGTTTAATATCCTTTAGTCCCTTTGGGCAGTATATTACAAAATTGAACCAGCTAGGAGAAAGTGAGCACTGTAGAGGCTGGAGAACAGAATCAAAGAGTGCGGCGCTGGAAAAGCACAGCAAGTCAGGCAGCATCCAAGGAGCAGGAAAATTGACACTTTGAGCATCAGCTCTTCATCGTTAATGAGGCTTGTGGCCCAAGGAGGCTGAGAGATAAATGGGATCGGGGTGGGGCCGGGGGGATGGTAGCTGGGAATGTGATAGGTAGATGAAGGTGGGGTAAAGGTGATAGGTTGGAGAGGAGGGTGGAGCAGATAGGTGGGAAGGAAGATGGACAGGTCAAGAGGGCTGTACCGAGTTGGAGGGTTGGATCTGGGATAAGGTGGGGGGAGGGGAAATGAGGAAGCTCAAATTAAATCCACATTGGTCCTATGTGGTTGGAGAGTCCCAAGGTGGAAGATGAGGCATTCTTACTCCAGGTGTTGGGTGGTTGGGGTTTGGCGATGGAGGAGGCCTAGGACTTGTATGTGTTTGGCCACAGGGCAGTGGGGTTGTTTGGTGCTTTATCAGGTTAGTCAGAGATGGTTTCTGAAACGGTCCACACGTTGGTGTCTTATTTCCCCAATATAGAGGAGACCACATCAGGAGCAGCGAACACAGTAGATGATGTATATCTCTGTCAGATGTGGAAGGATTCTTTGTGGCCTTGGACGGAGGTAAGGGGGGAGGTTTGGGTGCAGGTTTTGCACTTCTCATGGTGGCAGGGGAAGGAGTGGAGGGTGGGTTGGTGGGGGCGTGGACTTAACAAGGGAGTCATTTCTCCTCCCCCAACCTTATCCCAGACCCAACCCTCCAACTCGGCACAGCCCTCTTGAACTGTCCTACCTGTCCATCTCCCTTCCCACCTATCCGTTCCACCTTCCTCTCCGACCTATCAGGACCACCCCCCACCTTCAGCTACCTATCACTTTCCCAGCCAACTTACCCCAGCCCCATCCCTCTCGCATTTATCTCTCAGCCCCCTTGGGCCACAAGCCTCATTCCTGATGAAGGGCTCATGCTCAAAACGTCAACTCTCCTGCTTCTCGCAGGCTGACTGACCGGCTGTGCTTTTCCAGCACCACACTCTTCAACTCAAAATTGAACCAGCATCTACTGGTCAAGACTCTTCCTTAAGAGGAAATGATCTGACTACATGTTCAAATCTTTACATTATCTTAATTCTCTCAATGTGTTCACACAACCTTTGAAGCACAAGTGAATCCATAGGACCTGTCCTCATTATTGAAACTGTTTATATCTGGAATCATTCTGAATAAGTTTCACTTTCGAATTAAAAACCTATATTAAATGCACAATATCAGGGGGGTTTTCCAATCTGCAGAGACAATGAGTAAGGATTCCTCTCCCTGCTCTAACCATTCCTCATTTCTGCAGTGTGAAGTCTCCTTTATGTCTATTAACCCAAAATGTGAGAGGATCATAAGAAGGATGAGGAAGGATCAAAATGAATGAACAAGAATTTAAATAGCACCTTTCACAGCCTCAGGACATAGAATCATAGAATTCCCACAGTGTGGAAGGAGGCCATTTAGCCCATCAAGTCCACACCAACCATCCAAACAGCATCCCCACCCAGACACACCCCTATCCCTGCATTTCTCATGGCCATTCCACCTAATCTGCACATCTTTGGATTGTGGAAGCAAATGAGAACACCCAGAGACCCATACAGACATGGGGAGAATATGCAAATACCACACTGACAGTCGCCTGAGGGTGGAATTGAACCCAGGTCCTTGGTGCTGAGGCAAAAGTGCTAACCTCTGAGTCACCATGCTGCCCAAAACATCTGTCCTAAAGTGTGGCATCCAGATTGGATACAATACTCCAGCTGGGGTCGAACCAGTGTGCTATTTACCATTCCTGCCAGAACGTGATGCTGGGGTAGGTTGATTGAAATTGTTCACCATCACCAGTCCTCCTTTGATTACGCTATGTCTAAGGCCTGTCTAATTATCAACAGGTCAGGATAGGTCACTTGTGAGTCTTAACAGAAGAGCCATTTGTCTTGGTTAACAAGATGATTTATTCCATGATAGCAATAAATGGCAATTACATTTCTAGTCAGACATAAACACCAAGGATTCTCAGGTGCTGTACTAAATCCATCAGCTCCCTTCAACTACTCATCCAGAACTTATCCATCTCTGCCAAAAGACTGTGTGATATTATCAGGTTAGTTGGATTTGGCACAACATGAACTTTAACTCCTTCATAGTCATTGGTTTATACAGTAAGTAATGATTTATAAAGTTACAATATCCCATCAACAGAGTGCAACATCTATTAGCAAGATTGATGAGGTTGTGAAGGCAGTGATTATAAGTGATTTGATTGCTTATTGTATAGTCACCAATAATAAAACAATAATTTTAATCGTTCAAAGTTTAAAATCACACAGCACCAGGTCATAGACCAACAGCTTTATTTCAAAGTACAAACTTTCGGAGTGCTCCTCCTTCATTCTGGGATTTACATATTAATGAATCGAAACCTGCATCCCCATTCTAACTGATTAAGGACTTAACAGCCGTCCAGGTTTATTCAATACATCGCACAGGTTGTATGACACTTTGATATTTTACTGTAAACTCTGTGTTCTAAGATCCTGCCCCACTAGCTACCCGATAAAGGAGCAGCGGTCCAAAAGCTAGTGCTTCCAAATAAACCGGTTGGACTGTAACCTGGTGTTGTGTGATTTTTAACTTTGTCCAGCCCAGCCCAACACCAGCACCTCCAAATCATAGCTTTAATTGTTCAGGGTGATTGAATGTCCAGTGGCTGGTTAATGATTAAAGGTCAACCATGACACATTGATGAACTGAATTAAGAGCATCTTGATTAAGAATGTCTAACCAGCAGCACAGAGGATGAAGATAAAATGGCGCCAAGCTACTGTCACTTGGCTGATGCTGACATTCCCGACATGACTCCCCTTATCCACTGGAGGAAGCCAACTTTGTTGCTGTATTCAATGACGTACTCTGGATAGATCTGGTGTTTCTCGAATATGACAAAGATCGATGGGTTGAAGCCATCGTCAGTGCAGCTGTCATACAGATTGGTGTTGAAGCCATCTTTCGAAGGTGGCCGACAATAATTTGCCCTTCCTTTGAAAAACTGGCCAACCAGGACCCTTGCCAGAAACATAGTCTTAGTGGCTGATGTGGTGGAGAAATAATTATCGGCGTAGGATGCGTCTCTGGCCAGGTAACTCCCTATTGGTGGAATAGACCATTTTCAAGCACATAAGCAACCGCAAAATAAAAAACAGTGAACATAAACCGAAATGAGACATGCACATCTAGACAGTAACTCTTCTGATGCAGATCTAGTCTCATAATTGGAATAGATTCAAGTTACCATGCAACACAACCTTCCCAAGTCTGACCCCATTATTTCAATGACCCGGCTAAAAATTAATAGATCAGACCTCACTCACACAAAAAAAGAACTGACCAATGGGATTGCAATTCAGAAGGCAGATCTGCATAGCAAGATTTGGGGGTGCTTTTAGTCATTTGCAATGTGTGGAAGACCACATGGATACTTTGCACTGTTCCTCACCACCTACCAGGATTCAAAGAATAATCTACCGTCAAGGGTGGAAATCCTCTCCCCAGCTCTTATTTTCTTTCACCTGCCCCCTCCCATAGCGACTGTGCCTTCTTTAAGGGAATGAAGTGAGCAAGGGTTTAGTTCAATTGTCAGCAACCACCTAGTCGCCATGGCGATCAATACAGCAGAGGCTACTTGTGCCCTCAAAAGATCTAAGTGTACAAGCACTAGGAAGTAAAACACACAAAAGCTCACTCACACACGCACATACCATAAAAATTCACACATGAGAAAACATAAAGAAACATATTCATAAGTGCTAGTGCACACGCATCGGTACACATACACACGCAAGACAGTCATGAGGAGAATGCAGCAGACTTTGCTTATTTCCATTCTCCCTTGAAAGCTCAGTGCAGAAACAGAGAGACCTGGGAGTGTACATAAACAAACCTCTCAAGGTAGGCCAGGCAAGCTAATAAAGCTGGCCCCGCTGTCCACAAAGCAAAGGCAAGGTCTGTGATTTGGTGGAGAGCAGGAGAGGTTCAACAGCAAAAGGTGCAAGGGCAAAGAGGGTGGTGAGAAATAGAAAAGAAGCAACCCTAGGGTGGGGTGTGAAAGGCAGGCTAACAGGACAGCTCCTGTTTGAGCTTCCTCTGTCAGGCCTTGACATCCTTCCTCAATTGTGATGCCCAGAATAGTCAAAATGTTCTAACTGAAGTCAGAACACAAAGGAAATAAGAAAAATACAACAAATCAGCAAAGAGACACAAAACAACATGAGGACAGGAGGTTGGCAATTGGAAATTTTCGAAGTCCATGTTGGGTTCGCAATAGCCCAATCAACAGACAATAACGTGATGCTCCTGCTGGGTTTCGGTGGAGAATTATAAAATCAGACTGGGAGAAAAGGCAGAGATTTAAAGTCGCAGGCAGCTGGGAGGTTAGGATCATGCTCACACACTGAACTTCGCTGAGCACCCAGTTTAGCCCCTTTGATATACAGGAGACCACATTGTGAATATTGAAGATGGAATACTACAATAAAAGAATGACGAGTAAATTGCTGCTTTTCTTGAAAGGACAATGAGAAGGGAGGAGTTGCAAGGGCAGCGTTGCCTCTCTGAAGCCTGGATGGAAAGGTGCCCCAGGGAATAAATGGAGTGTTGGGGGTAACGGAGGAGTGGTCCAGGGTCCCCAAAGGGAACAATCCTTTTGGAATGCTGGAAAGAGAAGGGACTGTAAAGAGTGTTTGGGGTGGCAGCGGACTGAAAGTGGCTGGAATGGCAGAAGATCATCCATTATATATGGCATAGGGGAGTGGAAGATGAGGTCACGAGGAGCAATATTATGACAGAGGGAGGGAGGGGAAGTGGCAAGTGTGAGACAGAGATTAGACATTGCCAAGGCCTCCAACTACCACAGTGCATGGGGGAGGGAGAATCCACAGGCGAGAGAAAAAAAATGACACATTGGAAGCAATAGTACAGAAGGTGGCATTCTCTGAGCAGATGTGGCAAGGACAAAGAAGCAGAGAGTCTGGAAGTGGGGGGGGTGAGAAAGATTAGCCTCAGGGAGCCAAAGGGCTTACAGCAAATGGAGACAGCAAGGCTGAGAAAGGGAAGAGAGGAGTTGGAGATGGAGATGTAAATGAGACAGAAGGTCGAGGGGAAATTGGATGCAAAGTCAATTAAATTTTCTAGTTCCGGGTTAGTGTGGGAAGCAGTACCAACTCAGTTGTCAATATACCGGATGGAACAGTGAGGAAGGGAGGGGTTGGTAACGTGTCCCCTTTCACCACCACACTCCAAAAACAGAAACAAAAACAGAAATTGCTGGAAAAGTTCAGCAGGTCTGGCAGTGTCTGTGGAGAAAAATCAGAGTTAACTTTTTGTGTCAAGTGATCCTTCCTCAGAACAAAAGATAGTCAGCAAGAGGTTTAATTGGTGCGTTCAAAATGAGGTTTCATACAGGAGGTAAGGGGTTTCTGTTGGTGGAAAGGTCGATTACCAGAAGGCACAGATTTCAGGTTACAGAACCAGAAGGGAGACGAATGGTTTTTTAAAAAAAACATAGCCAGTTACTTGATCTGAAATGCACTACTTAAAAGGGCGATGGAAGTAGATTCAACATTCACTTCAGAAAGGGCATTGGAAAAATACCGGAAAGAGAGGAAATTGCAGTGCCCAGGCAGGGAGAGCAAGGTTGGGGGATTGGTTAGCAGATGTTTCTGGCATAAGAGCTGAATACATACTATCTGTCTGTCATGTTTTTAACTGTTACATCCCAGCTAAAAACAAATCAAACATATGTAAAATAGTGCTCTGTATGTTGATTCAAGGGAGGGAATTATTAAAAGTCAATATTACAGTTTCCCACAATACACTTGCTGCTGGTCATTATCACTAAATACATCCAGACGGTTCAAGGAAGCCAAAAATGCAACACATTCCTCAACTTCAATTTAGGTTAACTACCCCCACTGGCCAAACTTTGTAACAATCCCTAGGTCATGAGTTATCAGGCACATTTATGTCACCTGCAGATGTAAACAGAAACTCAAGGTGAAGCACTGATATTGCCCGTTACCTTTCCCGTATCCTTCACCATGTGTCCCACAGGTCCTCCAGTCAAAGTTCTCCTTGAGGATTGTTGAAATGGGTGAGGAATCCCAGCCATAGAAAAGTTGCCTCTCATCCACTGCTTTACCACCATTTCTTCTCTTCATTTGTTGCTTTTGCCTGTCTCACAAATACAAATTACAACCAGCCGTGACCTTCCTGGGAGAAGATAGTGCTACTGTTTAAGAAGGGTGGTAAGGACAAGCCAGGGAACTACAGAGCAGTGACCTTGACAGTGGTGGTGGGCCAGTTGTTGGAGGGAAGCCTGAGGGGCAGGATGTACATGTAGTTGGAAAGGGATTAGGGACTGATTAGGGGTAGTCAACATGGCTCTATGCGTGGGAAACCATGTCTCACAAACTTGATTGAGTTTTTTGAAGAAGTGACAAAGAGGATTGATGAGGATAGAGTGGTAGATGTGATCTATATGGACTTCAGTAAAGCATTCGACAAGGTTCCCTATGGGAGACTGTTTAGCAAGATTAGATCTCATGGAATACAGAGAGAACTAGCCATTTGGGTACAGAAGTGGCCCAAAGGTAGAAGACAGAGGGTGGTGGTGGAGGTTTGTTTTTCAGACTGGAGGCCTGTGACCAGTGGAGTGCCACAAGGATGGTGCTGGGTCCACTGCTTTTCATCATTTATATAAATGATTTGGATGTGAGCGTAAGAGGTACAGTTAGTAAGTTCGCAGATGACACCAAAATTGGAGGTGTAGTGGACAGCGAAGAGGGTTACCTCAGATTACAACAGGATCTGGACCAGATGGGCCAATGGGCTGAGGAGTGGCAGATGGAGTTTAATTCAGATAAATGTGAGGTGCTGCATTTTGGGATAGCAAATCTTTGCAGGACTTATACACTTAATGGTAAGGTCCTAGGGAGTGTTGCTGAACAAAGAGACCTTGGAGTCCTGGTTCATAGCTCCTTGAAAGTGGAGTCGCAGGTATATAGGATAGTGAAGAAGGCGTTTGGTATGCTTTCCTTTATTGGTCAGAGTACTGAGTACATGAGTTGGGAGGTCATGTTGCGGCTGTACAGGACATTGGTTAGGCCACTGTTGGAATATTGTGTGCAATTCTGGTCTCCTTCCTATTGGAAAGATGTTGTGAAACTTGAAACGGTTCAGAAAAGATTTACAAGGATGTTGCCAGGGTTGGAGGATTTGAGGTTGAAAAGGCTGGGGCTGTTTTGCCTGGAGTGTCGGGGGCTGAGGGGTGACCTTACAAAGATTTATAAAATCATGAGGGGCATGGATAGGATAAATAGACAAAGTCTTTTCCCTGGGGTCGGGGAGTCCATATCTAGAGGACATAGGTTTAGGGTGAGAGGGGAAAGATATAAAAGAGACCTAAGGGGCAACATTTTCATGCAGAGGGTGGTACAGGTAAGGAATGAGCTGCCAGAGGAAGTGGTGGAGGCTGGTACAATTGCAACATTTAAAAGGCATCTGGATGGGTATATGAATAGGAAGGGTTTGGAGGGATATGGGCCAAGTGTTGGCAGGTGGGACTAGATTGGGTTGGGACATCGGGTTGGCATGGACGGGTTGGACCGAAGGGTCTGTTTCCATGCTGTACATCTCTATGACTCTATGTGCTTCTCACACATCAAACGCCTTCTGTCTCAGGCTTAATGGGGAAAAGGCAAACATAATTTAAATTCGCCCATTTTGTCTATGATATTCTTAACAGTTACTAACATTCAAAACTATTTAATTGGTCAGAAAATACTTTGAGAGGACCGTGGTCATGTAAGGTGCCATGGAAATGCAAGTCTTTCTTTTACAAACCATTGAAAGACTTCCCAAAGAGCCAGATTTTGGACTCGCTCGATTTTCTGGATGACATTGTTTCTCATTGTCCGCTGAAAGAGGGTCTGCACCTGTTTATATTCCTCTGAAGACTCAAGCACTCGAACAAGCTGCAGACAGAATCAGAGATCAGAGTCTCAGAGCACAGGGGACAGAGCACCCTTAAATACAGCAAATGTTGAATACATTTGTTTCACTTTAACCAACTACTTTAAAATGGAAATACATTTTCAGTATTCTGATAACACTACAAACAGGAGTCAGTTAATGAGGGAGACAGTTAGCAGTACACATCAACGAGTTCATGAGTGAATCTGCTTAAGAAGCGAGATGACTAGAAGTGCACATTGACTAGTCAATGAGTAAATCTGCTTAGTGAGTGGGCTGTTTTCCCTGGAGTATCAGAGACTGAGGGATAACCTTATAGAGGTTTATAACATTATGAGAGGCATAGATAGGATAAACAAAGACTTTTCCCTTTGGGGCCGTGCGGGGGAGGGGGAGTCCACAATGAGAGGGCATTAGTTTAGGGTGAGAGGGGAAAAATTTAAAAGGAACCTGAGGGGCAACCTTTTCACACAGAAGGTGGTATGTGTATGGAATGAGCTGCCAGAGGATGTGGTGGAGGCTGGTACAATCACAAACTTTAAAAGGTATCTGGATGGGTAAAGGAATAGGAAGGGTTTAGAGGAATATGGGTCAAATGGGACTATTTAGGATACCTGGTCAGCATGGATGAGTTGGACTGAAAGGTTTGTCTCCATGCTGTACATCTCTATGACCCTATGAATGAGATGGTAAGCAGTGTATGTTTACTGTTGCTTGCTTAAAACCTTTGCATTCACAAAGCACCTTTCTTGCAAATTGACTGCCACATCTTGCAACAGCAAGTACTCTTCAAAAGGTATTCCAGTAGTTATAGAGTGCTTTGGAACATCCTGGAGTCATGAGAGGTTTTATGAATGCAAACCTTTAATGTCAGCTCCTTCAGAACATTATTACCTCAAATTCTGTTCTTCTCCTGCAGAATAGTGAGTGTGATATGAGTTGCATTGTTCGATCAGCTGACAGTCCTTTACCTTATACCCATTAGTCGGCTGAGCTGACATTTCCCAATGAGTTGGAATGACTTTACGTTGAGCTGCTTCATCTTTGACTTCGTTGTTGCTGTAAGAGGGAGACAGCAGTTCACTGAAAGACCTTCAAAAGCCTGTCACAGGCTGCATGCTGTTCCACACAGGATACATGGCATTTGGGCCATTGCTGCACATTGTAACATGTGTAAACAGGGCAATGACACCCAACACCTCGAACCTGTCTTGCCATTCAGTCAGATTGTGATTGGGGGTCACAACTCAAACTTACTGATCCACCTTATTGCTCCAAATCACTTCCTGATTGAACATCTGTACATCCCAATCATGAAAGCAACAATTAGCTTCTACAGCCCTTTGGCAGAGGGAATTCCAGATTTCCCCCATTAGCCTGTGCATGAAAGAGCGCTACCTGATCCCTCCTACCTGGCCCAGCTTTTAATATTTGAATTGTTTAGGGATCTGATGTCAGGTTGTCCATTTTCATTGCTTTTTAGAGACTGGTACAACGGAACAGATTGCAAGAGGTCTCTTCAGAGATCAGTGTCTGGAATCACATGTAAGTCAGATCAGTCAAGGATGGCAGCTTCTTTCTCTGAGTGGGATTAGTGAACCAGGATGTGTTTTTAACGACAATCATCATAGTCATCGTTAGACTCTTTCATTCCAGATTTTTATTGAATTCAAATTCCATTATCAGCCATGGCAGGATTTGAACCCAGGTTCCCAGAATATTACCTGGGTCTCTGGAGCACTAGTCAAGCAGCAAAACCATTAGGCTATTTCCCTCATAGCTTACTCTGCCTGCATGCTAACTGTCAGTGTTCCTGGTATGGTCCACCCAAGTCTCGTTGGACATCAACATTTCACAGTTTTAACAAAGTATTCAATGTTTCCATTCTTAGGACCAAAGTGAGTAACCTCACACTTCCCCACATTACACTGCACTGCCATCTTGGGGCCTGCTCACTTAACTTGTCCCCTTTCAGTCTCTAGGTGTCCTCCCCACAGTGTACCTTACAGATTAACCTCCAGGATACTGCAAGCAACCCAGGAGAAACAAAATGGTGGCAACATGAAAATAAATGATGTTTTCTCTATTTTATACATTGGTTCATTAATTATAAAAACAAGGGAACACAGGAGGAAGGCTGTTGTGATTGATTGCCACGGTTTATTCAATTGGGTGATGAGCAATTCATCCACCTTCCAGTTGGTGTAGGAAGGGAGGGCTCTGTGATGATGGACAGGTTCAGGAACCAATGGTGACAGCATGGGCAGTCATGTGATGATACCTATAAATATATCCAAATACAGTCAGCAAACTTACCAGGGGCATGGAGGAGGGATCTCCCAGCACAGTGGTAGTATTCCTACCTCTGGGCCAGCAGGATCAGATTTAAGTCCCACTTGTTCCAGAGGTGTGTACTAATGAGTAGATCAGAAAATAGCTAGCAGGGATATCAGGCAATTCATTGCCAGCTTGGAGGTTTAACTACTCTTACTGATGGGGACAGCTCCATTCATTTGTATAAGAATGGGGCAGACACGAACAAAGAGAATACACAAGAGAAAGAAGCTGATGGATATACCTACAAAGATCAGAGTTGAGATTAAGGGACCACAAGATTCAGCTTTTGGCTCAGAATTGATAATTCAGAATGTATAAAGTTGGGCATTCATGTTTGCAATTTGCACCTCTATTGCAAGGGCATTGGAACAGAACTGAAAGAACAGTCTGATATCAATAGTACGCCAGTTGATGGGAGCATACCGACTCCTTTGTGCTATATTGATCTCTGTACTGAGGAAACAATGTACTTGATTTGGAGATAACAGTGAAGGTTCATTCAATTGGTTCCTGGGATGAGGGAGTTTTTCCTATGATGAGAAGCTGAGTTAATTCGATCTATCTGCCAGAGGAAGTGGTGGAGACTGGTACAATTGCAGCATTTAAAAGGCATCTGGATGGGTATATGAATAGGAAGGGTTTAGAGGGATATGGGCCAAGTGCTGGCAAATGGGACTAGATTGGGTTGGGATATCTGGTCGGCATGGATGTTCTCTAGAGTTTAGAAGAATGAATGATGATTCATTGAAACGTAACAGATTCTGAAGGGGCTTGATACTAAGAAATCACTGACCCCCACATCTCCCTGGCTGGGGAACCTGGGACATAGGGGCACAATACAGAAAAGGGGGCCCATTATTAAGGATTGAGATGAGGAGTAATTACTTCAGAGGCTTGTGAATGTTTGGAAGTGGCTTCCCCTGAGGGTTGGGGTTATCGGTGAATATTGAAGGCTGAGACTGGCAGATTTACGGTCCATCAGGGAACTAGTGATAAGAGTCACAGGCAGGAAAGTGGAGATGGTGGAAAGGTGAGGATATCAAGCGGCGCACAATGGGGCGAACATTTTAGGATTTTATTCAAGGTTTAAGCCGTTGGGGATTTGGGAGCCAATGAAGGTCAGAGTATCGCGGGAAAGTCACCAGCTTCTGGGAAGGATGTGTGGTCTCCGATGGGATTGATGGGAAGGGGTCTGGTAGGCGGGAGATTGGGAGCCTTTGGGGAAGGGACTATGTTTGGTGGGGGGGGTGGGGTTTCAGTGTGAGTGACTGTGGGTGGGGGAGGGTGGACTGTCTGAGCGACTATTGTGGGTGAGAGGGCTGTGTGTGTGTGTGTGTGTGTGTGTGTGTGTGTGTGTGTGTGTGTGTGCATGCGTGTGTGCGTGCGTGTATGTGATTATTGGAGAAGTTTCTGTGAGTGGTTGTGGAGTTAGTTTTGGAAATTACCCAGGAATCGGAGCTGGGGTTATTCCTCCTAATCTTTCCTGGCTCACTATTGCAGGAATACTCTCCCTAGGAGGTGGGGAATTTTTCAGAGGGATCCAGGGTCTGGGTAGATTAGATTAGATTAGATTACTTACAGTGTGGAAACAGGCCCTTCGGCCCAACAAGTCCACACCGCCCCGCCGAAGCGTAACCCACCCATACCCCTACATTTACCCCTTACCTAACACTATGGGCAATTTAGCATGGCTAATTCACCTGACCTGCACATCTTTGTGACTGTAGGAGGAAACCGGAGCACCCGGAGGAAACCCACGCAGACACGGGGAGAACGTGCAAACTCCATACAGTCAGTCGCCTGAGGCGGGAATTGAACCCGGGTCTCTGGCGCTGTGAGGCAGCAGTGCTAACCACTGTGCCACCGGGCCGCCCACGATGGGTACTTGCCCATCGATACTTCCCAGGCAATTCCCAGATAGACAATGCATCGGGAATACCACACGGTCCCAAGGCAGGTCTCTTCGGGTACACGGAATCTCCAGTTGTCAGGGGATACTCCAGCACGTGTGTCAGTACCTGTACATCTGCCTTTCCATTTCCTGCTCGGACACAAACCGAGGTCTTCTCCGGACTTCCCTGCACGTTCCGAGAACCATGTTCTTCTGAATCATTGCTGGACAAGAAGTAAAATAATGCCGCCATTTTAACCCATGCACAAAAATCTTACGAGCAAATACTTCAGCTGCTAAACAGAAAGTGTCAAAGTAAACAATCTCCAAGAAAACACAACCCGCTGTCTCACCCTGCTTTGGGCTCAGTGTATAACTACCTTTTGTTTTTTTTTTTGGCTGGAGGTTTGGTACAATGGTAAGCTTCTAGCTTGCCAGGTTTCCAGTGATTGGTTTACTTTTCAGATTTTGCCAGTTCGGCTGTGGACACTTACACAGGTGAAACGGGACTAGTTTATTCCGTGAGAACAGAGTAGGCACTTTGCTGAGGACCTGGTGACACCAACATGTGTTCTCAGCCACCATATCGAGGCCCTCTGACTGATATCCCCCACCAATTTTCTGCTCACGACCTGATGTCTCTCACTGCCCTTGTATGTCTGAGCCTCTTCCCTTTGTATCAGAAAACATCAAAAGATGGTGGTTCAGTGGACGTTACTCTCGCCTCTAAGTCAGAAGGTTATGGGTTCAGGCCCCAACCCAAAGGCTCGTTCTCAATCCAGGCTGACATGCCTGTGAAAGTTATAGTCAACTTGCCTTTCAATCCTGCCAAGACACACAAGGACCCAGTAAAGTTCCAACTAGTTCCAGTTAGCATCCCGACAGTGTCGATACAGGCCATCGAGTCCACACTGACCCTCCTAAAAGCAGTCTACTCAGACCTACCTGCATCTCCTGCAGTCAATCTGCCTAGCTTGCACATCCTTGGACAGGATTGGTAATTTAGCACAGCCAATTCACCTGACCTGCACATCTTTGGTCTGTGGGAAGAAACCGGAGCACCTGAAGGAAACCCATGGGGAGAGTGTGCAAACTCCAGAAAGAAACATGCCCGAGCCTGGAATTGAACCTGGGTCCTTAGCACTGTGAGGCAGCAGTGTTAACCAATGAGCCACCATGCCACCCAATTTGGGTACTAAAATTCAGCTTGATACTTTAGCACAGCAGTGAGGGAGTGCTGCACTGTCGGAGAAGCAGCCTTTCAGACGACGTAATGAACCAAGGAATCATCTGTCCCCTGAGGAGCATGGAAATGGCAGCATTCAAAGAAGAGCAAACATGTTCCTCCTGCTGTCCTGGTCAATTAATATCAGAAAAGGAGATATGCTGATGGAAGTAGATTTGCTCACGGGACTTTACGGTGCACACATTGCTGTGTTTCCTACATTAGAACAGCACTTTAGGGGCTGTATAGTGTTCTGGGATACTCTGGCCCATGCGAAAGGCACACTTGATTAATGCAAACCCATTCACATTCTTTAAAATAAATACTACGCTTGAATGGGGTGGCATAGTGTCTCAGTGGTTAGTATTGCTGCCTCATAGCACGAAGGACCTGGGTTCAATTCCACCTTCAGACTACTATCTGTGTGGAGTTTACCCATTCTCCCTGTATGGGTTTCCTCCTATAGTCCAAAGATGTGCAGGTTAGGTGTATTAGCCATGGGAAATGCAGAGTTACAGTGATAGGGTATGGGGGTGGGATGGTCTTCAGAGGGTTGGTATGGACTTGATGGGATGAATGGCCTGCTTCCACACTGTAAGGATTCTATGATCTATTCTTAAAAGTCCCTCATTGAGTATGGGAGTTGGGAATGTCATGTTGAGGTTGTGCAGGACGTTGGTGGGGTACTGTATCCAGTTCTGACCGCCCTGCTATAGGAAGGATGCAATTAAATTGGAGAGGGTTCAGAAAACATTTGCCAGGAGTGGATGGCTTCAGCTATAAGGATAGGCTGGGATATTTTTCCCTGGAGCATAAGAGGTTGAGGGGTGACCTTATAGAGGTTTATAAAATCATGAAGGGCACAGATAAGGTGAATAGCAAAGGTCTTTTCCCTAGGGTGGAGGGAGTTCAAAACTAGGGCGTGTACTTTTAAGGTGAGATGAGAAAGATTTAAAAGGGACCTCAGGAGAAACGTTTTCCACACAGAGTAGTTTGTATGTGGGAAGAACTGCCAGAGGAAGTGTTAGATGTGCGTACAGTTACAATGTTTACATTTGGGTAAGTACATGAACAGGAAAGGTTTGGAGGGAAAAGGGGCACATACAGGCAGATGGGACTAGTATAGTTTGGGAAACTTGGTCAGCATGGACGAGTTGGACCGAAGGGCCTGCTTCTGTGCTGTATGACTCTATGACACTTGGTGAACTGGATGTGAGTTCCTCCTCACAGTGAAGTGGCCCTACCTTCAAAGTCCACCACGTAGGGATGATTGTCGACCTGGAATACTGCTTTATCTTTGCTGTCCACCAAGTACAGGTTCTCCAGAACAGTTGATGTGACTGTGGAAACAGCACTTGAACTTCCCTGTCAGATCACAACACCAGAGGTCAGGCCAATGGCCAACTGAAACACAGTGGGCATAGTGCAAATCAGAACAAAAAATGCTGGAGTCAGGCTGTGGAGAGAGAAACAGCCAATATTGCTGCACATTTGAAAGGAAGATTAACATTTATGAGTTGTTCAGCCAGTGGAAGGTGGCAGGAAGAAATTAAGGCTTTGGGAGAGGTTCAGGGAAGATTAAATAACAAAATATTTCCTGGTGCAACAGCAAAGAAAATGGGAACAGATATAATAAAGAAAGGTCACGTCCAAATGAAGTGTGAATTGGTACATTAATAAAAGAACTTGAGTGCAACATAAAGGCAGAAAGAAACAACACAAGACCAAATCAACAGGACTATTGTTGGACTAAGGTGAGGAGAAATTCCTTCACCCGGAGAGTGTAACTCTCTACCACAGAAAATAGTTGAGGCCAAAACATTGAATGTTTTAAAGATGGAGATAGATATAGCACCTAGGATTAAAGAGATCAAACAGTATGGGGGGAGAGCAGGGACAGATTACGGAGCTGGATGATCAGCCGTAATCACACCAAACGGTGGAGCAGGACTGCTCCTGTTTCCTGTATAAGAATGGTTCGTCTGTCAGATCCGAAAAGTTACATCTACAGTGGTTCACGTGCATCGGCATAATCAGGAATGAAAACTGAGAGAGATTTACGAGTTGACAATCCAAATGAGAAACAAAGAACTTGAAAAGTTATTATCTCCAAATTGTTAGCGAACCATGCCCAACTGCCGCAGAAATACACTGATCAGAAAGTTAAAGGTGTGGCTTAAATTGTGAAGCAGGGGTTTCACTTCATGGGCAACTGGGGCTATTACTGAGGAAAGGCAGGAGCTGTTCCTTGGAATGGGTTTTACTTAAACCGGGTTGCGGTCAGTGTCCCGGTGAATTGAATTAGAGTAGCACATCAGACTTTTAACAAAGAAGAGTTGGACGGTGGGAGTAGATAGGAGGAAAGTTAAAGCCAAAGGTCCAAGGTAGAGAGTGGTTTGAGTGAAAATAAGCAGAACTGATCAGGGAGGGGCACTGAGAGTAACAAACAGACTTGGGCATTAGTGACGAGGTTGACATCAGGGGAAAAACGTGGACGAGGTGAAAGTTAGAGGAACTATATCTGAGTGTGAAAAGCATTCACATAAATTAATAGCACATAGACAATAATAGATCACTGAAAGGATATAAAAAGAAGGTAGATAGATCTTTGAAATATCGGGGAGTTGAGGATCATAAATGAGTTGACATGAAAGAGGAGTTGAGTCCTGGCGACGATCAGCCATGGTGTTGGATGGCAGAGCAGGGCTGAGGGACCAAATGGCCCATACCTGCTCCTATTTCTTCTGTGCTTGATAGAATTGCTCACTAAGTGATCAAGGTGTTGAACCTTTTTCCTTTATTTTTCTACTTAATACTAGGAAGGACTGTAATGTTAACTTACAGCATCATTTTTATACTTATACCAAGAACATGGCACGGTGGCTCAGTGGTTAGCACTGCTGCCTCACAGCGCCAGAGACCCGGGTTCAATTCCTGCCTCAGGCGACTGACTGTGTAGAGTTTGCACGTTCTCCCCGTGTCTGCGTGGGTTTCCTCCGGGTGCTCCGGTTTCCTCCCACAGTCCAAAGATGTGCAGGTCAGGTGAATTGGCCATGCTAAATTGCCCGTAGTGTTAGGTAATAGGTAGATGTAGGGGTATGGGTGGGTTGCGCTTCGGCGGGTCGGTGTGGACTTGTTGGGCCGAAGGGCCTGTTTCCACACTGTAAGTAATCTAAAAAAAAATCTAATCTAAATTGCCCATAGTGTTAGGTGTAGGGGAATAGCCTGGGTGGGTGCGCTCTGGAGGGTCGGTGTGAACCTGTTGGGCCGAAGGGCCTGTTTCCACACTGTAAGTAATCTAATCTAAAAACAATTGTAATGCTTTACTTTATGTTACCACCTGTACCTAGGTACCTTTGTCCCTAGGATGGTGCCATGTGTGGCGACATTGTACACTCTTCACTGTACGTCTATTCTAGAGTACACGTGACAATAAAGTAAATCAAATCAAGGTTTGTGAATTAAATATTCGCGGCTTCTTAACTTTAGGAGAGATTAACATAATGGAAAAGGAGGGATGGGTAACTGCGATAATAAAGATTGGAATAAAGACCATACAGAGGAAGGACTTAGCTCAACATCTGAAGAATCAAAGCCACTCAGGTGCAGCCAAGGCACAGCAAGAGGCAAAAAGCATTAGTTGGAGATGGGGGGGAATGGGAGGGGTGGGGGATAGGGGGTGGGGCCAGTGGGGGCGTGGAATAGCTTAAATCTTCATTAGCAAACCAGATCTGTAGGAATAACACAGCAGTTGAGTTCATTCGTACAAGGTAGCTTTCTGGAGCAGTAGTACATCGAGGAACAAACTATGGAACAACCCAAAACTGATCAGTTCTGACGAAGGGTCACCGGACCCAACACGCTAACTCTGGTTTCTCTCCACAGATGCTGCCAGACCTGCTGAGCTTCTCCAGCAATTCCTGTTTCTAATGTGGAGCAAGCTGCTTTAGTATTGTGTGATGAGAAAGGTTGTAAACTTGTACTAAAGGGGCTTCTAGGGAAAATTGACTATTATGTGACAGAATCTGATATCAAGATTGAGAGTGAATCAATAGTGTTTGAAATTAGAGTCTAAGAAAGGAAATTATATTGATCTGTGGGGTGAGTTAGCGTTGATGTTGATTCGGAAACTACACTTGAAGAAATGACAGTTTACAAGCAATGGTGAGTATTTAAAAAAAGAATAATCAATTTGAAATCTTGGCACTAGTGTATGGTCCTTTAGAGCACGAAAAGGGCCTTAATTGTCTAACCATGACTAACAAGAGGGTGAAAACAGTATTGGATCAAAGTTGTATAATCTACCAGGAAGAGGAGTAAACCTGAGGTTGGGGGAGATTTTAGAATAAATCAGGAATAAACAGTGAATTTGACAGTAAATTAACAAAATACAAGGAAAATTATTATATTTTCTATAGATACATAAATAGGCAAGTGAGGTAAGTGAAAATAAATAGGTACTAATCAGAGGCAGATACAGGTGAAGTTACAATGGGAAACAGTAAAATGGCTGACACAAAATCTTGCTTCTTCTTCTTCATGATAAAAGATGCTAAATCAATTCTGCAGTTTACGAGTAACCAATGAGGAACTTAAAGATGTCAGTCTGAGTAAAGCAATAGTACTATAGATTTTTAATAAGACTAAATGACGACAAATTCCCCAGACCTGACCACCAGGGTTTAAAAAAGGGAGCAAATGAGATAGTGGGTGTATTGGTCATGATCCTTGGGAATTTAATAGCTTTTAAAACAGTTCCCTTTAAGCACTGAAAGTAGGATAAGTTGACCCCATTATTTAAGTTAAGGAGTTTCAGAAACCTGGAGACATCAGGCAATGAGAAGATCTATTACTGAGTCAAAAGAGTACTTTAAAAAAAGTCATAAAATGATTCAGCAGAGTCATCTGCTGCTGGGCCGATTTGGTGAGTGCAGAAGCATATTGTGCTGTGGCCAGGAAGGAAATGGCTTTACTCCGTGGCTCAGTGGGGAGCATTTTGCTTTGGAATTGCAAAATTCTGGGTTCAAGTCCTCCTAAGTCCAGGGCTTGAGCACAAAAGTTCAAATCAGACACTCAGTGAGAGGGCACTGCAATGTTGGTGATTCCACCTTCTGAATGATTCGTTAAACTGAGGCCTCCATCTACTTGGACAAATTTAAAAGATCCCGTGCTATATTTCTAAGAATAACAAGGGCGAGATCCCTTGTCAAGATTACTCAGCAGGTCTGGCAGCCTTCACAGACCCTACCTGACCTGGTGAGTAACTTCAGCCTCATCGGTTTGTATTCCAGGTTTCAATATTCTGCTTTTTGAGCTATCCCCGGCTAACCTTCAATCAACATTACAGAAACAGGTTATCTGGGTGTTACAGCAGTGCCTTCTGTGGGAGCTTGCTGTGCACAGATTTGGCTGCCACATTTCCTACCCATTACTGCAGTGACTAAACTTCAAAAGGATATCATTGGATGTCCCAAGCTTGTGAAAGTCAGGTCTTTCTTTTCTCTTTAGAAACAGACAAGTGTTTACTGAGGATCTTACTCGTAAAATGGATCATAGGAAACCAGGATATAGTGTATTTGGATGTTCATAAAGCCTTCAATAAGGTGCCATCACCAACAAGGCTAATATCTCTTGCCAACCCATTGATGGGCTGTGAGTAGATGGTAGCCCATCTCCTTGAATCACTACAGACCGTAATAATTAAGAAGGGCTTTAACTTTGACTGAGTGGCAATGAAGGCATGGTCATATTTGTTCAAGTTGGGATCGTGTGTGAAAGTGTCTCAATGTCTTTTTTTGAATTGTAAAGCTCATAGGTTTGAAAACAGCCTTGGTGAGTTGCAGCAGTGCACTGTGTAGTGCTGCTATTGTGCACTAGTGGTGGAGAGAGGGGATAGTTCTGAAGGCAGAAGGAGTGCTGATAAATCGGGCTGCTTTTCCCAGGTGCCAGGCTAGAGAAGCTGCACCCATCCAGGCAAGTAGAGAGTCACATAATCTCCATATTACCAACACGAAACAGAAACCCTGGTGAAGGCACAACAAAGATTCACATGGATAATACAAGAACAGAAAAGTTACAATTATTGGCAAAAACTGAACAGGCTAGAGTTTTTTTAAATCTGTAAGCAACAGGCTGAGAGGTGACCTGAGAGAGTTCTTTAGGACTATGAAGGGATTTGATAGGGTAAAGAGAGATGAAATGTTCTCACACACTAGGAGAGTTCAATATTAGAGGAGAGAGCTCTAGGATCATTAACAAATCCAATTCAATATTGAAGTCATTTGGCAGAGAACATTAACATAGACTAGTCTGGACCAGACGGGACAAATGAGCTGTTTCTTTCGATATGGTCTATGTAATTCAATACAGGAAACCAGGAGCTCACCTGTTGGCCGTATTCAATCCATTCTGCGGCCTTAGCCTGCCAGTACCAAAGCCATTCAGTGGTTAAGGTGTAGTGCTGAGGTTTGGTGACGGACGAGACGGTGGACAGACGCCTCACCTTGTTCAAGTTGCTGGTCATGGTCATGAAATTAATGGCTGGGGGCCCAGCTCTGCCTCAGAAAATAAACAGACAACTCAGTTGTAATTTAAAGAATAAAGTCAATTCTGATCGGACGTTATACTTCTGGGTATTACTGTGTATCAGCACCACAAAACAAACATTCCAGAAAGTTAACAACCAGACAACACCAGGTTATAGTCCAACAGGTTTATTTGGAAGCACTAGCTTTCGGAGCGCTGCTCCTTCATCAGTATAAGATCGTATACAGTACTTCACAACCACCTGATGAAGGAGCAGTGCTCCGAAAGTTAGTGCTTCCAATTAAACCTGTTGGACTCTAACCTGGTGTTGGGTGATTTTTAACTTTGTCCACCCCAGTCCGACACCAGCATCTCCAAATCATTACAGAAAGCCTCACGCTGGGATGGAAATCAGCCACAGCCTAAATATTAAGCTACTCATGAGTAGCCCCAGTGCATGGATGCAGCTAAAGCCGAGGATGACTGAAAGCTAACACCTCGTAGTGTGACACCCCATGCTCCATGTGTTCAATCCTCCGAAGGAAGTGAGAGTGTAGATGGAAAGCAGTCACAGAACATCAAGGCCCCTTTAATGCAAACAGCAATGATATCAGCCATGACGATATTAAATGACATGAGTCGAAGTAATCAGCTGTCTAGTTGGCTCCTTATTGATTTGTCTGTTTTAGATAGCATTGTTGGATCACTGACATTGAGTAGTTGGCAAGAGGATGAGGAAACCACGAGGGATTTGGACTCAGTTATCCTTCTACTAAAAGGCATGCAACTCCATTAAACTGGGACTGACCATGTTTTCAGACTGGTTAACAAGACAGAATTGAGAAAAGGACAAATACAGAGGAAACAATTTGCACTGCTTAGCCTTTGTAAGGTTAGAACCCAGAGGGAGTAACTTGGTTTACACAGCAGGATGTTGTCATCTGGACAGCTTGGGTCTGAAGTGTGCGGGAAAGCAAATTCAATCAGGACCTTTGTAAGGGAATTGTCTAAATACAGAGGAACCTCGATTATCCAAATATTGATTTTCCGAATGTCGGATTATCCAAAGGAGGTTTCAAGGTCCCGTAAAGATGTTACATCAAAGAGGTAAGTGTAATTGATTTACTTGTACTGAAGAACATGTGAAAATCCTGGCAAAAACAAACACAAGCAGCTCAAGCAGCAGCGACGGGATTTTTTTAGGTTAGGGTTGTTACACAGCCCTTTGCAGTGTTTTACAGGGTATTCCCATCACTTTACCAGGCTGTTCACGAAAAAAAAATGGACGAAAACTAAACGCACGTGTAAGGTTGTGTTTCTGTCTTTCTATCGTGAGGTTGAGTTCCCGGAAACTGACAAATGCTCTTGTGATTGTCGAAGCTGATTGGCATTTCATACACAGTACAGTATTTATGTGATGGTAAGGGTTTAATCTTTCTCAGGTTAACCTGTAATTTGCAGAATTTAAAGATCAGTTTGTTTAAATATTGGATTCATTAAAGTTATAGATTTAAACAAATTCTCTGGTCAAGCACAGCATTAGATCAGTATGACTTTCCTTATTTAAGGCCAAATCAATTATCTGAATAATCAATTATCCAAACGAAATAGTGCCCGCTCATCTCATTCGGATAATCGAGGTTCCTCTGTACTGCAATACCACAGGGAATGAGCAGGGAGAGCAACTCATTGGATGACTCTTTCAAGGAGCCAACACGTGAACAATAAGCCGAAAGACCTCCCTCAGATACAAATAAAATGATTTTCAATTGAAACTAATTATTACATCATTTTCCTCACAAAGCAAGTCGAGTTTGGGTGAGCACGTTGATAAACACAGGCAGCCCTGGGGAGGGGGTTCCTTGTAATGTTTGACTGCACTTCAAGATAATAGAATGTGTGTCTCTCTACTTGTGTATGTTTATGTGAGGATGTGTGTGAGAGTGCACGTGTGGCTGACCCCATGCACACATATAAGAGAGAGCATGGGAGTGAGAGAATGGGTGCATGTGTCACTGTTTGTATTTTGTGTCTATGTTTGTACATCTGAGAATGTACGAGTGTGTTTTTTTTCTTTATTCATTCACGGGATGTGGTGTCACTGGCAATGCCGCATTTATTGTGCATTCCCAATTGCCCAGAGGGCAGTTAGAGGTCAACCACATTGTTATGGGTCTGGAGTCACATGTAGACTAGACCAGGTCAGGATGGCAATTTCTTTCCTTAAAGGGCATGAGTGAACCAGATGGGTTTTTCCGACAATTGGCAATGGATTCATGGTCATGATTAGATTCTTAATTCCAGATATACTATTGAATTCAAATTCTACTATCTGCTGTGGTGGGATGCAAACCCAGGTCCCCAGAGCATTACCTGGATCAACAGTCCAGTGTTAACACCATAATTGTGGGTGTGTGTGTGTGTGTGTGTGTGTGTGTGTGTGTGTGTGTGTGTGTGTGTGTGTGTGTGTGTGTGTGTGTGTGTGTGTGTGTGTGTTTGTTCGTGCGCAAGAGGGAACATGAGCATGCATATAAGAATGTGTGCGTATGAGAATGTGTGAGTGTGTGAGAATGTGTGTGAGAGAACATAAAAGTGTGTGTTTCTGTTTATGTGTGTGAGAGTGAATGTGAGAGTGCATACGAGAATGTGTCAGCGTATGTGTGTGTCTATGAGAACGTGAGCGTGTCTGTCTATGAGTGTGTGTCTGTGATTAAGGTAATTGAAATGGTAGTGACATAACATCTTCGAAATGAAGCAGCATTGACTTTAGTGACTGGGAGGAGCTTAGGGAAACATTCAAAATGGGGACATGTTGCCCATCAAAGCTGTGCTGCACATGGAGTCCCAACATCTTAGTGATGGGGCAGAAAAGTGGCAGAAGAGGAAAGAAAAGGAAGCAAATCCTGTTCTGCATATCCCACTACCAAGTGGGACATCCTCCTCAAAGTACCCAAAGACTTTCAGGTCGAGAATTAACTTGAATTTCAGGCTGATTAGCCTCAAATTCAAGGGATTGCCGACAATGACGGCCATTGTATCAGCTACAGACTTAAAGACACATTCCGGAACATTCAGCAGAAATACATTCATTTGAGAAGGAAAACTTCTTGGAGAAGAATGTGGCTAATTAAGAAAGTTAAAAATTGAAAGAAAATTGAAAACAATGTGTCTCACTCAGCAAAGATTAGTTAGAAGGGTGAATAAAAAATGGAAAAATAATAGTATAAAAACAGCTAAGAGTGAAAAAAAGAATAATAAAGGAGGGAGACATTAACGGTACAAGAGAAAGCCAGTGAAAAACATAAAATCAGATGGTAAAGGTTTCTACACTCTATCATTGGTATTTAAAAAGAAGATTAAGTAAATTGAACTTTAAACTTTGAGAGTTTATCTGGTGAATTAATAATGGGAAATAAGCAGATGACAGATGAATTAATTTGTTTTGCATCTATTTTCGCTGTAGATGACACACATACACACTCACATGCATACGGTTGGGAGGTAATCACCTAGTGATATGATGGTATTAACACTGTTCTGTTGATCCAGGTAATGCTCTGGGGACTTGGGTTTGAATCCCACCACAGCAGATAGTAGAATTTGAATTCAATAGTATATCTGGAATTAAGAATCCAATCATGATAATATCCCAGAAATAAATGTAAATCAGAAAGAAGAAAGGCAAGGAGGAACTTCAAACAATTACAGCCACCAAGAGGAGGATACTGAAAAAAAGACTATGTGAACTGAAAGCTGACAGGTTCAGAGGTCCTGATGGACTGTATCCAAGAATCCTCAAGAAATTGAAGCAGCTGGCATTGACATTCATTTTCTAAAACTCCCCAGATTCCAGAAAGTTCTCATTGGTTTGAGAAATAGTCAATCTTATTTCCTCTATTCAAGAATGAAGGAGACAGAAAGCAGGAAACTGCAGGCCAGTTAGTTTAATATCTGCCAGAGAAATACTGGAGCCTATCATCAAGAAGGTCATTCAGGGAAAATCTGAATGCAATCAGGCAGAGACAACATGGGGTTGTGAAAGTTGTCACCTCTTTGTCTCATATGTTGAAATTCTTTGAGGATTTAGCAAACAGTGTGGATAAAGAGAAACCTGTCAGTGTGATGTACTTAGATTTCCAGAATGCATTTGACTAAGGTGTCACATCGACTACACAAAGGTGACTACACAAAGTAAGAGTTCATTGTTTAGAGTACAATGCATTATTAAGGACAGAAGATTGATTAGCTGACAGGAAACAGAGAGCAGTTGTGAACGGGTCATTTTCAGGTTGGCAAAACATATCGAGAAAAGTGCAGAAAAGCCTTAACTATTTACAATTTATAGTACATCAAATAACCTGGATGTTGCTAAATTTGCTGATGTCAAAGATAGTTAGGAGAGCAAGTTGTTGAAAAAGACTTAAAGAGTCTGTAATAGGATATAGATGAAATCATAGAATCCCTATAGTGTGGAAACAGGCCATTTGGCCCAACAGGTCCACACTGACCCTCCGAAGAGTATCCCACCCTCACCCAATCCCCTACCCTATTACCCTACATTGCCCCTGACTAATGCATCCCTGAACACTATGGGCAATTTAACACAGCTAATTCACCTACACTACACATCTCTGGTCAATGGGAAGAAACCAGAGCACCCGGGGGAAACTGGTGCAAACTTGGGGAGAATGTGCAAACTCCACACGGACAGTTGCATGAGACTGGAATCGAACCCAGATCCCTGGAGCTGTGAGACAGCAGGGCTAACCACTGAGCCGAATGGGCAAAACAATTGGCAGCTGAAGTGTAATGTGAGCAGGTGTGAACTTGTCAGGAAGAGTGGAAAAGGAGCAGGTTATTTACATGGAGTGGGATTGCAAAACTTGGAGATTCAGACAGATCCGGATACAAAAACATAAGCATGCAGCTATTGCATGGGCCGCGATACCAGCTTGTGTTTATGCTTCTGTCACCCCCTTTTCCTGGAGCAGGTTTGAGGACCTAGGTGGTGCAGGAAAACCAGAAGTGCATCTGAACAGAATGCTGTTGATTGCACAACAGTGATCAGGGAGAAGATACAATGCACACAGTTTGTAAGACCATTGGGAAGCGTGTGGATATAGGTCTTCAGCTGGCAAGATCTGAAAATGCTTTGCCTTTTCCCACCCAAGTACTTAATCAGCTACAGACTGGGGTGGAGCAGAATGCAGCCTCCAACATTAAGCTTTTCAGAACTATCATCTTAGCCAAGAGCAAGTGAATGATTGGAAAGACCAATGGGAATGTTGCTGTTTATTGCAAATGGAATGGAATATAAAAAATTGGTAAGTTTTGCTGTGGGTGTATAGAACACTGGTGAGACCACGTCTAGAGTACTGTGTTCAGTATTGGCTTCCTCATTTAAGAAAGGACATAATTATATTTGAAGCTGTTCAGAGAAGGTTAACTTGACTGATTTGTGGGATGAAGGGGTCATCTTATCAGGAAAGGTTGGACAGGCCGTACTTGTATTCACTAAAGTTAAAAAAATGCGAGGTGATCTTATTGAAACATACAAGATCCTGAAGAGATTTGACCAAGTGGATGTTGCAAGGATGCTTGCCCTCATGGAAGAGACTAAAACTAGGAATTACAGTTTAAAAGTAATGTTTGAAATATCCCACAGGATATTTTATTTTCTCTCTCTAGGGTTTGAGAGTCTGTGGAAGTCTCTTCCCCAGACAATAGGAGAGACAAACTCATTGAATATCTTTAAGGTAGATGGGCTCTTGACTAACCAGGAACATAAAGGGGCAGGCAGGATCAAGCAGGTTATTGAAAGGCAGAGTAGGTTTAAGGGATTAATGACCATCTCTTCTCAGTGTGTGTGTTGGTCTGACTGCTGACATCATGAGAGTAAGCAGTAGGATTGACACATACAGAAGTTGTGACAATTTAGCAGTTAATACTAAGGTGACAAATGAAGGATTAGGCCACTTAGTACAATAGCATGCATAACACCAATATCATATCAAACATGCTGCCTTCAGTAAACAAACTGTAAGGTAAGCCTTTGGTTGCCTTGGTGATAGCAAAGAGACAAGCACCTCCCCACCTAGCAACAACCTGGTGTTTGAACTCTGAAACAAGGAATGCAATAGAAGTTCAGAATTCTCCCTTTGGTGACTTCCTGGATGGAACTCTGATTCTCCTGGAGCACAATTGGGAACCATTCCACACACTGGCTGTGTCTTGCATTGAGTTCTAAACATCCACATCACCATTTCCACTGCTTTGGGCTGTTGGGAATCTTATTAGATTCAAGGAAGAACACTCTTCCCCCTTGTCAGCTGTGGCTCTGCGGCCACACTTCCACCTCAGGACCAGCTCACACAAGCAGGTCAATGAACTAGGAACAGCAGTAGTCCCCTTCCCCATTCAATAAGATCCTTCACCTGATGAATCAGCATCACTCCGAAAGCTTGTGGCTTTAAATAAACCTGTTGGACTAAAGCCGTGTAACCTCTGTCCGCCCCAGTCCCACACTGGCATCTCCATATCAGTAAGATCATGAGTGACCTCATGATGCCACATTCCTGCCTACCCCGATAATCTTTCACACTCTTGTTTATCAAAACTCTTATCAATCTTTGCCTTTAAAATATTCAAGGACGTTGCTTTCAACACAATTTCAGGAGCAGCATTCCAAAGACACATAACCTTCTACGAGGAAAAGAACCCCCCCACCCCCCACCCCCCACCCCACCCCCCCCCCACCCCCATCATTGGATAAAAGCAAATTACTGCAGATGCTGGAATCTGAAACCAAAAAAGAGAAAATGCTGGAAAATCTCAGCAAGTCTGGCAGCATCTGTCAGGAGAGAAAAGAGCTGACGTTTCGAGTCTAACTGACCCTTTGTAAAAGTTTTGTCTGGCTTTGACAAAGGGTCAGTTAGACTCGAAACGTCAGCTCTTTTCTCTCCTTACAGATGCTGCCAGACCTGCTGAGATTTTCCAGCATTTTCTCTTTTTTGGTTCCCCCCATCATTGTCTCAAATGGGGAGCCCTTATTCGTAGACAATGATCTCTTGTTCTAGATTCTCCCCCAACATGAAACATCCTTTCCACATCCACCATTTAAATACCTCTCAGAAACTTAAGTGTGTCTTCTTCTTCTAAGCTCCAGAGATATACACCAGCCTGTTTAACCTTTCCACATGAGACAAATACTGCCCATTCCAGGGATTAGTCCACTCAATCCTCTTTGAGCTGTTTCCATTGGAAGAACGTCCTTCCTGACTAAAGTGACAGTACTCTACACAGTACATTGGATAGCAATACAGAAAACAGCAGCATAAGTAGGCCATTCAGCCCTTCGAGTCTACTCTGCCGTTCAATATAATGATGGCTGATCATCCAACCCAGTAATCTGTTCTTGCTTTGTCCCCATACCCTTTGATCCTTTTAGTCCTAAGAATTATATTTAACTTCTTTATGAAAATATTCGATATTACAGCCTCAACCGAAGTCCGTGGCAGAGAACTCCCCCACTCTCTGGATGAAGAAACTTCTTCTCATCCCAGTCTTACCTCGTATCCGTAAACTGACAGTCCTGGTTACTGGGATCATCTTCCTGCATTTACCCTGCACAGTCTTGTTAGAATTTTATTCTCATTCTTTTAAACTCCAGTGAATATGGTCCTAACTGATCCAAGTCTCTCCACTTACATCAGTCCTGTCATCCCAGGAATCAGTCCAGTAAACTTACATTGCACTCTCTCCATTGCCAGAACAAATGTCCTCAGATAAAGAGACCAAAGCTACACACACACTGCTCCAGGTGTGAACGCACAATTGCAGCAAGACATCCCTGTTCCTGTACTTGAATCCTCTCGTTATGAAAGGCCAACATACCATTTGCTTTCTTCACAGCCTCTTGCACCTGCATGTTTACTTTTCAAGGACACCCAGGTCTCGTTGCATGTCCCTATTTCCCAATCTACCACCATTCAGATTATAATCCTCTTTATTGTCTTTGCTATCAAATTGGACAAACTTACATTTAACCACATTATGCTATACCTACCATTTGCCCACTCACTCAATCCGTCCAAACATGAAGCATCTCTGCATCCTCCTTGCACCAGACCTTCTTGCCAACTGCAATCTTGGAGACATTGCATGTAGTTCCCTCATCTAAATCATTAATCTATGTTGTGAATAGCTGGGGTCCAAGCACTGCTCCCTGTGGTACCCCCCACTATTCATTGGGTGACACTCAGAAAATGACCCGCCTTCTCTGCCAATTGGTTCTCCATCTTGTGGGCGGCACGGCGGCACAGTGGTTAGCACTGCGGCCTCACAGCGCCAGAGACCCGGGTTCAATTCCCGCCTCAGGCGACTGACTGTGTGGAGTTTGCACATTCTCCCCGTGTCTGCGTGGGTTTCCTCCGGGTGCTCCAGTTTCCTCCCACAGTCCAAAGATGTGCAGGTCAGGTGAATTGGCCATGCTAAATTGCCCGTAGTGTTAGGTAAGGGGTAAATGTAGGGGTATAGGTGGGTTGTGCTTCGGCGGGTCGGTGGGACTTGTTGGGCCGATGGGCCTGTTTCCACACTGTAATGTAATGTAATCTAATCTAATCCATGTCCGTAAACCACCTCCAACCCCAAGCACTTGAATTTTAAATGCCAATCTCTTATGTGAGACCTTGTCAGACCTTGCTGAAATAAACAATATCTGCTGGCTCACCCTTATCAAATCTATTAGTTACATCCTTGTACATTTCCAATAGATTTGTCAGGCACGATTTCCCTTTTATAAATCTATGCTGATTCTGTCCAAACCCGTCACTATTTTAAGTGTTCTGCTATTAAATTTTTTTACAATGGACTCTAGTGTTTTCCTGATGGCAGCCTAGCCCGTTTATAGTGTGTAGTCTCACTGTGTCCTGCATAACTGAAATCTCATCATGATAACAACTTATTTTTTCTCCTATTTACTTGCCATTAGTGTCTATTAACCTTTTGAGATTCATGCACAAGGACACCCAGATTCCTCTACATCCCAAAGTTCTGCAATATCTCACTGCTTAGATAACATTCTTCTTTTGTATGGTTCCTGTCAAAATGGAAAATTTCATATTTTCTCTCTATTTCTCATCGTTGCCCACTCATTTATCCATCTATATCCGTTCAGGTTAAGGTAAGGGTTATGTCCTCTTCACAAATTACTGCACTCCCTATTTTTGTGTCAGCAGCAAATTTAGCAACTACACTTTTGGTGCCTGCATCCAATCATTTGTGTAAATTGGAAAAATGTTGAGAGTCCAGGTACTGATCCCTGTGACACACCACTCAGTACACCGTGCGAACGAGAAAGTAACCCATTAATGCCTCCTCAATTTCCTGCTAACTAGCCAATCATTTATCCATGGTGAGCTTTGCCTGGTGATTGTAGTTTTCATGAATTCCTGCTCCCCTTCCATTTCCTGACTGACACCTATTTCTGGGATATTCCTTGCAGACTCTATAGTGAAGGCTGATGCAAGTTCAGTGGCTACGAAGCACTTTTCCAACTCTCCAAACACTGTTAGCCTTCATTGTAAGGAAGTGAAGGGAAAGTCACTGAGTTTTAGATCAAACTTTGACATGTACACCTCACGAAAGATGACATTTGCTTAACATCACAAACTGATAACATGGAAACTTAGCTGAACCCCATGACTTAGCATTTTATAACATTATACAATTAGAAGATCCTTTGAGACCTCTCCCCTCACCTGAGGTATGGTGACCCTCAGGTTAAACCAACACCAGTTATCTCGCACTCTGTCTAATGAGAGAGCAGCCCTACGGCCTTCTGGGACCAAGGCAAAACCTAGTTGTACAAAACCAGAATCTCGCTGAAAAGAGAGATGTGTCCCTGAAATCTTCCCTCTTGCACTCATCAGGACAAATGCAAGAATGCCAAATTTCAAACAATCACAACAATTTGCACTACAGGAGAAAAAGGGCTTAATTTGTTGGCAGCTATACTCTGGTTGGCCGAGGTATCGCACAGACAAAGAAATCGAACACCATTGGCTTCCTGAGCTCTTTCACCATGCAGTCTTCATTACTGCGATCATTTGAAATTTGCTTTTATGTTTGTCCTGACGAGTACAGCTTCAGAAACATGCCTTTCTTTTCAGCAAGAACATAGTAAATGCCATATTAAAACACTATATAACTATAGTGTGACATTTTATAGTAAGAACATACATAACATCACTTGTAAGATAAATAAAGATTTTACAATCAATAAGACAATAGACAATCGGTGCAGGGGTAGGCTATTCTGCCCTTCGAGCCAGTGCCACCGTTCATTATGATCATGGCGAAGATGGAAATTAAACCCAATAACCGGAGCTTGGATCAGAAAAGGTAAACTCTTAGCCTACATCAAGTTTACCTGCCTATGGATTGGGGATTACAGTATTCCTTTTCAATCTGCTCCATGTCTGGGAGATCTTTCCATCCTTCCACATAAACCTGCCATCGATAAGGAAGCCTGAAGTGCACCAGTTTACATCGATCTGTGTTGATCACAAAAAAAAGAGGTAATTTCAAATGAAGTTTGATGGTGTTCCCTCTAAATTCCTTCCTCATGCCCTTGGATCAAAGCTTGTAATGTTAGTCAAAACATCGCAGCCGCAGCCAGACTCTTGAGACTTCAGTGAACTTCTTCAAGGAGCCACAGGGAAATGATGGGCTGAATGGCCTCCTTCTGGTGCAGATATATTCTGATCAACCTGTTCAGAAATGTTAGTACACATGTCTTGAGTAAGTGGGACTTGAACCCAGACCTCCCAACCCAGATTTGGACAATACCACTGCATCGCAACAGGCCCTAGGCCGAGTATGACACACCGCCAGGGCAAGTGGAACTTGAGCCCCGATCTTCTGCCCCAGAAGAAGGGACACTACCACTGCGCTGCAAGTCTCCTTCTGTTCTGTGAGGTTGCATGAACATTTTGGAGCTGCCCACGGAAGCCAATCCATAGCACAAAGGAAGGTCAATGAATGTTGCATCGTTATTGAGTGCCTTGTACAAATGGAAAGCATCAAAGGTGATATAGAAGAGCTAGGTACTGGACATAACTTCAGACCAAACTGTGGCCTTCAGATGAGGCTGCGCAGTGTCAAAATAACTGAAATTTGGACTGATGTCAGAGAGTTCTTCAAACAAAGTACAATCAACATGTGGAATGGATTCCAGCAAAATTCTTGGAACTGTTTGATAAACAGCTGGATGTTTTGATGGAGGGGGGGGGGGTGGAGCATCTTTTGATATAGAGTATCATTGAAAGTACATTAACAACTCAGCTCAAACAAAATGTATCCCAAACTGCTGCAGGTAGCAAGGGAGGATATCGCACAAGTGTTGACTACTTATCTAACCTCATTATCTCTGGCTGCAGGAATGGTGCTAGATGCATGGAGAATTGAACTGTTGGTGACAAAGGAGGAAGGCACAGACCGAGTAACTACCAGACAGTCAGCTGAACCTTGGACATGAGCAAATTATTAGAAATGTTGAGAGGGTGCATGAATTGACTGTTAGAAAGCAGCAAATTCACCGCTCTTGATTTGTCATGTATGATTTACTTGATGGTATTTTTTTTAAAAAGAGGCAACAAGAAGGATCTATGAAGGTCGCAAAATTAACGCAATTAGTTTTTTTGACAAGGTCCCACATGACAGACTGGCCAGAAGACTCATGGGATCCAAAGTAAAGATTTATGGTCACTGGGTACTTTTAGGAATTGAGGAAGGTTCCTTTTAGTCAGGGTCCAGAAGGTGCAGAGTGATTTCTGGCATACATTGTGAGCCAATTACTTAGACTTACATGTCAGATCCATCCTTGAGGGGTTTGCAGACAATAAAAACATTGGCCACTAGGTTAACGGTGAGGAAGAAAGCTGTAGATTGCAGAAAGATGTCAATGGGCTGGTCAGGTGGGCAGAAAAGTAGCAAATGGAAATCAATTCAGGAGTTGAGAGGTCATACAATAAATGGCAGCATTCCAAGTTAGAACAACAGAACAGAATGACCTTGCAGTGAATGGTAACAGATTCTTGGAATAACAGGGTAGGTAGATCAGGTGGTCAAAATAGCTTTTGAGATAGTTTCCAAAATCTGGAATACGGGAGCAGGGAGGTAATGCTAGAACTAAACACTAAGTAGACCACAGCTAGGGTTCTGTGTATAATGTTGGCCACCACTTCATTGAAAGGATGTGAATGCACAGCAGAGGGTGGACAGGGGATTGACAGGGATACAGAACTTTCGCTTTGAGCAAAGATTGGATAGAGTGGGGATGTTTCCTTTGGAACAGAGCAGGCTGAGGAGAAGTTGAATTAGGGTGTACTGAAAGGGGCCAAAATTAGAAAGTGGGAACAGGGTACTAGGTTGATTACCCATGATTGCATTGAAGAGCAGAGCAGGTTTAAAGGGTCAAATGGCCTACTCCTGCTCCCAGTTTCCAAGTTTCACAACCAATGAAGTACTTTTTGAAGGGTTGCCACTAAAATATTGCAGGAAGCGTGGTAGCCACTAAAATATGCAGGAAATGTGCTAGCCACTAAAATAGCACAGGAAGTGTGGTAGCCACTAAAATAGTGCAAGAAGTGTGGTAGCCACTAAAATAGCGCAGGAAGTGTGGTAGCCACTAAAATAGCACAGGAAGTGTGGTAGCCACTAAAATAGTGCAAGAAGTGTGGTAGCCACTAAAATAGTGCAAGAAGTGTGGTAGCCACTAAAATAGCGCAGGAAGTGTGGTAGCCAAATTGAATCCAAGAAGCACTGAGATAAAGACTGTCTCACCTTTTTAGTGAAGTTGGTTGGGAGACAGTAGGACAGACTCTCCTGCTTTTCTTTGAAGTGGTACCAAAGGAACTTTTCCATTAGCACTGAGTTGCTGGCTTTTCCTCACAATGTCAAACCCTTATGATTTACGTCACCTTTAACATTCGAAACTACTCCCCTTTCCAATACCAATATACAGCTGATGTTTCAGTACCTTTGAAGGAACAGTGCTTCCTGAGGAAGAACAAGCAGATCTCCTCACTGTCCACATTAGTGTTGGGTTCACTGAGGGAGCAACTGGGTGAAGATCCCTTAACTGGAATGAAATACAAGGATCGCAAGTTACATTTTTTGGTAATATCTCTACAAAATCATTGACTAATGCAGAACGTAACAACTGTAACTGCATAAACTCATTCAACAGAAAAACAAGACATTTTGTCCGTTGTGTCATTGTCTGTTTAACAGTTAATGAAATGGCCCAATTCCTTTGATCTCCCCCGACACTCTGCAAAGTTATTCCTTTTTAACTATTTATCAATTCCTTTTTGTAAGTTAACAACAAATCTGCTCACAACCAGCTCCCCTTCTGGCTTTGGAATTCAGACGATAACAACTCAATAATCTCTCTGGTTCTCTTGCCATTTCTATTCAACCTGGTTACTGACCGTTCCCCTTACTTATCGTGTTACACAATTTTGCACACCTCGATTAAAGCTAACCTTAACCTTTCATGCTAAAGGTGCAACCCCATCTACTCCAGTTTCACCACTTCACCGAAGAATGACAAACCCGTGAGGGTGAGGTGCCTGACAACTGGAGGGTGGCTAATGTTGTACCTTTGTTTGCGAAAGGTTGCAAGGAGAAACTGGGGAACTGTAGACCTGTGAGTCTGACTTTGGCTGGGGGTGTATTGTTGGAGGTAGTTCTAAAACAGAGGATTTATGGACCTTTAGAGAAGCAAAAATTGATTAAGGATAGTCAGCATGGTTTTATGTGAGCAAACTCCTGTCTCAAAAACTTGTTGGGGCTTTTTTCAGGAAGTCATCAAAAAGATTGATGATGGCAGAGCAGTAGGCATTGTTTCCTTAGACTTGAGTAAAGTTTTTGATAAAGTTCAGCATGATAGATTAATTAGTAAAGCGAGGTCACGTGGGGTTCAGGGTGAGCCTGAATTGGCATAATGGCTGCAGACAGAGAATGGTGGGTTTTCTTTCAGGCTGGTGGTCTGTCATCAGTTCGGTTCCACAGGGTTCGCTTCTGGTCCTCTTTTGTTTGTCATTTATAGAAATGATTTAGATGAGAATAAAGAAGGCATGGTTCGTAAGTTTGTGGATGACACCAAAATTGGTGACATAGTAGACAGTGAAGAAGGTATTCTGAGATTACAAAAGCATCTTGTTCAAATGGGTCAGTGGGCTGGAAAATGGCAGATGGAGTTCAATCTGGATAAATGCAAGATATTGCTTTAGGTCCAACAAACAAGGGTAAGGCTTATACAATTAATGGTAGGATCTTGGGTAGTGTTGTAGAACAGTGGGACCTGGGGTGCAGGTACATAATTCTTTGAAATTTGTATCGTGGTGGTTAAAATAGTGTTTAGTACGTTTGCCTTCATTACTCGGTCCTTTGTGCATAGGAGTTGGGAAATAATGTTCAGGTTCTACAGGACATTGATGAGGCCTCTTCTGGAGTACTGCGTCCAGTTCTGGTTGCCCTGTTATTATGAAGTTGGAGAGGGTTCAGAAGAGATTTACCAGGATGTTGCCGGGTATGGAAGGTTTGAATATAAAGAAAGGCTGGATAGGGTGGGACTTTTTTCACTGGAGCGTAGGAGGTTAAGAGGTGACGTGTTAGAAGTTTATCAAATCATGAGGGGTGCAGATAGAATCATAGAGCCACAGAGATGTACAGAATGGAAACAGAGCCTTCGGGCCCAACCCGTCCATGCCGACCAGATATCCCAACCCAATCTAGTCCCATTTGCCAGCACACGGCCCATATCCCTCTAAACCCTTCCTATTCATATACCCATCCAGATGCCTTTTAAATGCTGTAATTGTACCAGCCTTCACCACTCCCTCCGACAGTTCATTCCATACACACACCACCCTTTGCACCAATGTATTCCTGGGAATATCCTCTCTAAGTATAGCCTTAATGTTACCCCTTATCAAAAATGCTATTCTCCCTCCTCTCTTGCCCCCCTTTCTATCTTTCCTGTAGCATTTGTATCCTGGAACATTAAGCTGCCAGTCCTGCCCATCCCTGAGCCATGTTTCTGTAATTGCTATGATATCCCAGTCCCTTGTTCCTAACCATGCCCTGAGTTCATCTGCCTTCCCTGTTAGGCCTCTTGCATTGAAATAAATGCCGTTTAATTTACCTTGTTCTCTGCTTTGTTCCTGCCTGCCCTGACTGTTTGACTTGCTCCTGTTCCCAACTGCAGCAGCCTCAGATTGATGCCTTTCCTCACTATATCCCTGGGTCCCATAAGGTAGTTGTCTTTTCCCGTGATGGGGGATTTCAAAACTGGGGGCACATTTTTAAAGTGAGAGGAGAGAGATTTAAAAAAGACATGAGGGGCAACTTTTTTAACACAGAGGGTGGTTCGCATTTGGAATGAACTTCCCAAGGAAGTGATGGATGTGGGCACGATTACAACAATTAAAAGACATTTGGATAGGTACGTGAACAGGAAAGGTTTGGAAGGATCTGGGTCAAGGGCAGGCAGGCGGGACTAGTTTAGTTTGGGATTATGGTCGGCATGGACTGGTTGGACCGAAGGTCTTCTTCCATGTTGCATGACTCCACGTCAATTAGGGATAGGCAATAAATTCCCAGTAACACCTCTAACCCCTGAACAAATACAGAGGGATTCCCTCGTCCCTTATACCATTCCAAGGTAAAACCTCACCACATGGGGGCTAGATTTTATTACTTTCAGTAGGTCAAGGAAGGAGGAATAGAAAATGAGTGCCCTGCTCACTCCCTAGACATGGTCCAATCAAAAGCTGGGCGATGCACTAAAGACTGTCCAAATACTGCCCACCGCGTTTAGTCTCAAGTTAATTATTTTTGAAGTGTGGGCACAGTTGTAAATAAGAATGCAGCAGTCAAATGGAGCACAGAAAGATCCCACAAAGCCAGCAATCTGATCGTAAGCTTCGGTGAATGGATGCGCCTTGGCTATAGCACTGGCGATAAGTAATGCCGTATGACATATCTAATGCCCCGTTGATACGGCAGACGGGATCTCAGTTTAGTGTCACAACCAAATAAAGCCACCTCCAGCCAATGTTCCACTGAATCATCAGTTTACATTGGGATTCAGGTTGTGGTCTTGCGAGGTCAGGGTGTTGCCACAGGGCAGAGCAGGGCGGGGATGTGGGGGAAGCAAATTAAACAAAGTAGAGCTTCAGATCGAATTAGAGCTGTGATTTACCTTTGGCACCGGCAGCCTCCCTTCTCCTGATTTCACAGATGTTACGATATATGGAAGGCAGATCACAGATCAGTTCGATGTTTATTCGACGATTCTCCAGCAAATTCCGGTTTTCCAAGAAGCTGTGGGATCGCCAACATTGGCTTCCCAGTGGACAGGTGTCCAGAATAAACTGAAGGCAGATGTGAAGCTTTTTGCAAGACTGTTTGTAGTGGCAAGAGCCAAAGGGACCATCTCCTTTGTTGTAAAAGGCACAGACCTGAAGAGACAAGATGATTTGTAATATGAAACCTTTGTTAGGCCGCATTTAGAGTAATGTGTGCAGTTCTGGTCATCACACTACCAGAAGGACATGGAGAGAGTGCAAAGAAGGTTCACCAGGATGTTGCCCGGTCACGAGGACCTTGGCCATGAGGGAAGGGTAAAAAGACCAGGGTTTTTCCCACTGGGAAGATGGCCACTGACAGGACATCTGATAGAGGTCTACAACATTATTAGAGGCATAGACAGGGTGAAGAGTCAGGCTTTTCCTCAGGGTTGACGTTTCAATTATAAGGGGACACAGGTGAGGGGGAGAAGTTTAAGAGAGATGTGCGAGAAAAGGTTTTCACGCTGGGAGTGGTAGGAACCTGGAATGCACTGCCAGAACGGCTGCTGGAAACCTGCATGTTAATGACATTTAAGAGGCACCTGGATGGTTACATGAGCAGGGAGGGAATAGAAGGATACAGACCGAATAAGGGCAGTTTAGTTAGAGCTTGACGATCAGCAGAGGCTTGGTGGGCCAAAGTGCCTGCTCCTGCACTGTACTTCTCTTTTGTTCTTTTTGTTCTTCTATTAATTTATCTCATGTTTGTCCACTGTCCAGGACACCCAGACTGTCTATCCCTGACAGTTCCTGCCTTTAGTATTGACGGTTCTTGCAATCCTGACAGGAAGGCCTAAAGCAAAGCAACAACAACTTACATTTCCATAGCATCCAGGAAACAGAATGAAACGCCCCCAGATACTTCACGATACAGCAGTGTTTGACACTGAGCCACATAAGGGAACACTGGGTCAGGTGATGAAAAGCTTGGTCACAGATAGGTGATACTGAGTGCATTAAAGGAGGAGGCAGAGAGCAGCAGGGAGGGAACTCCTCACCTAAGGGCATGGGAAGCTGAAGGTGAAGCAGTTAAAGTTGGGACTGCTCAGGAAGCCAGTTGGGTAGTTGGTTAGGAGGAGGGTCCAGAGATAGATGAGGCTTTGGACTGATAACAATATAAATCAGTGAGCACTGGGACGAGGCGTGGAGTGGGGAATTTGCTTGACTTAAGTCAAGTAGAGTTTTGGATGATGGTTCAATTCACAGAAGGTGGTCAATTCTGGAGGTGACAAAGCTTTGACAGGGTAATTTTGTTTTAATTTTTTTTTAAAAAATGAACAATTATGAATTATTAGCTCTCCTTTGACTGTTGTGAAGTACCTAGTTTCTACTCAGAACCTCTTCCATTCAAATGTACGAACAATGGAGATGGAAAAGATCTTCAGCCCGCCCCACACAACTCTCAATCTTATAGGAGAAAGTGAGGACTGCAGATGCTGGAGATCAGAGCTGAAAAATGTGCTGCTGGAAAAGCGCAGCAGGTCAGGCAGCATCCAAGGAGCAGGAGAATCGATGTTTCGGGCATAGCCTGAAGAAGGGCTTATGCCCGAAACGTCGATTCTCCTGCTCCTTGGATGCTGCCTGACCTGCTGTGCTTTTCCAGCAACACATTTTTCAGCTCTCAATCTTATTCCAGGGGAATCCTATATTCCCCATCCTGTCTGCAAGCAGAGTGTCCTGACCATTTTCTGTTTCAAACTAGCAATGTGGTTCATTCTGAGAGGTGACATAAATAAATATGTCACAGCACAGCACAATATTTACATAATGCTCTTTATGATTCGACCACAAATGAGAATATCTTTCCTCTCAAATATTCTGTTCCTTCAAGGTAAAGCTGCATCTGCTGAATCTCAGGGCAGAGGTGGCTACTGCAGATGCTGGAGATTAGAGTCAATTTTGGAGTGGCGCTGGAAAAGCACAGCAGGTCAGACAGCATCCGAGGAGCAGGAAAATCGATGTTTCAGGCAAAAGCCCGAAACGTTGATTTTTCTGCCCCTTGGATGCTGCTTGACCTGCTATGCTTTTTCCAGCACCACTCTAATCTTGACTCTGCTGAATCCAGCCCAGGCAATGGCTGTGGACATTGGCTTCGGTCTCTCCGTAACGGAGAGAATCTGCAGAAAGAAATTGCTTGACAGGTTTTAGGACCATGGCTGGAATCACAACGCACAAAGCAACGTTATTAGAACCTCATACTTAGACTAGATCTTTGAAATTCCCTCTCCTCATGCTCTTGGCCCCAAATGTATCCTTTCCAAGAGTTTATCCAATTCCTTTGAGAAAGTCACCGTTAATTCACATCCACTGCCTTTCAAGAAATGTATTCCACAAGATGACGGTGCATAAGAAAATTCCTACCTTGCACAGAATTATAGAATGGTAAAAGCACAAAGGAGGCCAGTCAGCCCATTCTCTGAGAGGGCCAGTCACACTCACCTGCCTTTGATTCCATTGGCTTTTTAACTTTGCTTTATCAAACGCCAATTAACTTAAACCACCTCCAGTCTGTCTCCTCCAGTTGGATATTTTCCAATCAACCTGTTTAGAGTTGTTATGACACACCTCTGGAGCAGACGGAATTTGAACACATGCTCCTGGTCCACAGGTAGAGATACTACCACCATGCAACAGCCGTTCTTTTCTGCTTATTTTATTTTCATACCCATAGCTGCTCGCACGCAAAACTGAACAACTTTTTTGTCCCTGTCGTCAAATCACCCATGGCATTTTTCATCCAGTAACCACCGCCAGTAACTCACCCCGATTTTCCAACTGATAATTTACATGCAAAGCAATGCATGCAAAGCAGACCATCAAAGGTCTAATGTTCTAGATTACCCCCACATGAGGAACAAGCCTCTGTACATCTACTTAGTCCATCCCTTTTATTATTCATCCAAACGAGATAGGGCGGCACGGTGGCTCAGTGGTTAACACTGCTGCCTCACAGCGCCAGAGACCCGGGTTCAATTCCTGCCTCAGGCGACTGACTGTGTGGAGTTTGCACATTCTCCCCGTGTCTGCGTGGGTTTCCTCCGGGTGCTCCAGTTTCCTCCCATAGTCCAAAGATGTGCAGGTCAGGTGAATTGGCCATGCTAAATTGCCCGTAGTGTTAGGTGAAGGGGTAAATGTAGGGGAACGGGTGGGTTTTGCTTCGGTGTGGACTTGTTGGGCCGAAGGGCCTGTTTCCACGCTGTAAATAATCTAATCTAATCTAAATCAAAACAGAGTGGGTGGGGGAGATAAAGAACTCTATCCCTAGTGGGGCTCACCTCTCTCTAAAAGAACAAATTGAGGCCACAGCAGCAGCCAGATAGGGACTTGAAGCTCAGACTTTCAGATTAGAAGTCAGATGCTCAACTGACTGAGTCACCCAGGGTCTGAAAACTGTCCGCAAGCAGCTCATGTTATTTTCTTAAAACCAACCTATTCAGAGATGTCATTACAAATCTCTACAGCAGGTGGGACTTGAACCTGGGTCTCTCAGTCCAGAGAGTAGGGACGATACCATTGCACCACAAGAGCCCTTCTTGTTACTAACCCTACTGTCACTGGAAACACTTGCCCTCAATCAATCTCCCTTCATGACTTAAACACCTTTCAAATGCCCTCTTTAACCATCTTACTCCAAGGAGAAAATCTCCACTTTTTGCAGTGATTCCTGGATATTTGAAGTCTATCGTGTTTTGTTCCACTCTGTCAAGTCTTCTGTTCCCCCTCTCTAGCTGGAGCTATGACATCCTTGTGCTGTGCTGACAATTGAACCCAAAGCTGAAGCTGAGATCTAACATGCGATTTACAATAGTCCAACCCTTTTACTTGAGAAGAGGAATTTGCTGGCATGAGTGTGAAATTTGTGTATCGGTTAAACTTTAATCTGCTGATAAAGTTTGCGGAAGCATCGCTGATTTATTAGCTCTATGGCGAATATGTAAATAATTAAGTTTCATGAGTGTCCCAGCCCGGTCTCTTGCTGCTTTTCAAATCTCACCTCAGGCATTAGAGTAGGATCATTCTGCAACAGAAGCTGACGCAACTCTTTGACATCCAGATTGTGAAGTCCATTCTTACTCAAGATTGCACCGTTGTGGGCAGACAGGATGTCATGAGAATTTGTGCAGGCTTTTCTGAAACACATGAAGGATATTAAGAAAACATATAAAAACCTAGCTGGTTCAATAATGGAGTTACAGTCACAGCCCCATAATACACTTGTGTTATAAACATTCAGCTAGAAGGTTGGGCATCGCTGGTAAAGCCAGCATCTGTGGCCTACCCCTTCTTGCACTGATTGGGTTGCTAGCTGTAGGATATGAGAGAGGGGGCTGTAGGTTGGAAGTATTGACAGCAGAGCTTCACCAGGAGTGGCTCAAACAGAGAGGTGTCAGGATTAGATTAGGTTACCTACAGTATGGAAATAGGCCCTTCGGCCCAACAAGTCCACACCAACCCTTTGGAGAGTAACCCACCCAGATCCATTTCCCTCTGACTAATGCACCTAACTCCTAGCATCTTTGGACTGTGGGAGGAAACTAGACCACCTGGAGGAAACCCACGCAGACATGGGGAGAATGTGCAAATTCCACACAGTCAGTTGCCCAAGCTGGGATCGAACCTGGGACCCTGGTGCTGTGAGGCAGCAGTGCTAACCACTGGGTCACCATGCCAACCCAGATAAACCTAGTCACTAAAAGCTGGTCAGCATAACCTCAATGGTGAGAAAACATTTAGATACTAAACTCTGGGAGAAAATTCATGTTTTTCTTGGGCCTGTTCACATTAAGGAAGGTCAGCATGGACTTTCTAAAAGCAAATAATGACAAATCAACACAACTGTGCTTTTTTTGGTAGGGTAACAGTAAGGATGAATGAGGGCAATCCGATTAAATTTGATTTCTCTGGACTTCTAAAGGACACACCATAAATTGCCACACATCAGCAAAGTTGATATACGTGGAATCACAAGAAAAGGCAGTGGTGGCACGGACAAGAAGTCGGATTGGGTGACTGGGAAAAGTGAGTAATGGTGGAAGGTTTGCAGTTGTGTGCTTGCCTTGATACATATTAATAACAGACCAGTGTTGTCCACAGAAATCAGCGATCAATCACTAGTGCAGCACAGTCTGAGCTCCATATTCACTTTCATCAAGTATTTTACGTACCTTCACACAACCATTCCAGATATATTCCAAAACATTTACCTCTGCTCAGTGACCGAGGAAGTAACACATAGTAATTTAGAAAAGCATTTGCACACTCTGCTGTTCATCTCACCATTTTCATAATGAATGCACAACAGGATTTTAGTCCACATGAACAGAAGGGTTGATGCCACATGCCCAGCCACGGGGTTAATGACTCAATTTTGATGGTCCAGTATAAATCAGAAATAAGAAAGGGTCTTGAGGTGCAGAGAACAGTGTCCCTGCCTCAAGGTTGGAGTCCGACTTGAACTTGGCTTGAAGGTCAATGAAGTTGCATTGCAAATAGTGCCAAACAGTTGGTCAACCTGTAAATCCTTCCCATTCACCTATGGTAAGCAGTAATAGAGAGGAAGAGAGAGAGAGAGAGAGAGTCTCCTCATGTGCTGTTCATTGACAGGTGCCCCATCAAGCTACAGCCTCTTGGCAATCTATTCCAGGGAAAACAATGGAAACAGATGCAAGCATGTGTTCCATCTGCCTCGTGCATCATGGGAAGCTGAATGAGAACAGCAACACGACATCCAGGTTAAGATCATAAGAAACAGGAGTAGGCCATTCGGCCTTCGGGCCTGCTTCACCACTCAAGAGGATCATGGTTGATCCATTCTTGATCAGACACATGGGGCTAGTGACTGATATTTGGAACAACATTGACTTAGACTTTGGGCATACAGGGCATGGATGTCAACACTTGGAGATAACAAACCTGGAAGTATTGTGAACTGTGAGAAGGTTAGTCATTGACTTCAAGAAAGCATAGGCAGGTGGACACAGGGATTTGTAAATAGATATATTTTCATAGGAAGAATGAAGCAAGGTAATACAAAATACAAGAAAGGGTCAATTCTAAAGTGAGGACAGGGACTGGCGGACCTCGGATTATTAGTGTACAAATCATTGAAGGTGATACAAGAGGGTGAGAACATGGCTAGTAAGAGACAAGAGGCTTCCAGCAAGAATTATGGAGTACACAAGCAAGGAACTTATCATGAACATTTGTAAAACACCAGTTCAGCTTCAACTGGAGTTGTGGGTTCCAATTCTAGGCATCAAACTATTGGAAAGATGCGACAGACTTTGTAAGATCAGTTCCAGGTATGAAAGACTTCAGTGGGGATTGAAGAAGCTGGAACTGTTCACTTTAATAAAAAAAGGTTGAGAGCAGATAGAGATGTTCAAAATTCACAAGGAATCCACATGGAGCAGACAGATTAATTTCATTGGGGAGAATGCTGATAGTCAGAGGGAGAAGATTTTAAAGGTGAATTGCAAAAGAGTCAATGATGACAGGAGACAAACCTCATTCAGGGTCTGGAATGTACTGTCTGAGGGTGTGCTGGATGCTCATGGAAAACCCAGTTTTCCATGGGTTTGGATAAGAACCCAAAGAGAGACAGCACAGGGAAATGGGAAGAGATAGATTACTTTTGCAGAGAAAATCAGCACCGATTCAACAGACTCCAGCTGCACTGAGTAATCTATGATGCAACAAATCCTGGCTTTGAGTACAAGCTCAAAAATAAACGCCACCCAATGTTTGGGAGAAAGTGAGGTCTGCAGATGCTGGAGATTAGAATCGAGAGTGTGGTGCTGGAAAAGCACAGCAGGTCAAGCAGCATCCGAGGAGCAAGAGAATCGACGTTTCAGGTATAGGCCTTTCATCAGGAATCTGCTGTGCTGAACAAGCACCACACTCTCGACTCCACCCATTGTCTGCGCACATCGGGTTATAGAGTCATAGAAACCAGTTTAACTGCGTAAACATTAGCACAGAGTTAGCTGAGAACTGAGAATGGCAGCTCTCCTTGGATGCTGCCTGAACTGCTGTGCTCTTCCAGCACCACTAATCCAGTGTTTGGTTTCCAGCATCTGCAGTCTTTGTTTTTACCTGTATAATGTCAGACCGAGATTTACAGTGGATTACAGTACATTAGTTATTCAGCCAGAAGAGCCCACTCTCACTCACTTGTTTTTAGCTGGTCTGCAATCATCATAGACAAACCTTCGGCACAAGTGCAGTTTGTTGCAGGTCTCACAGTCCTGATTTGGGTAGTTCTTGCACAGTCTGACTGAGGTGACAGCGATGACCAAACTGCCCAGAGAGCGGCTGGAACCTGCGGCTCCTGAGTCTTTTACCACAGCAAAGTGCTGAGTGTTGTACAGGACCTGGTTCATGTCCGCCCCAGAAATACCAAAACCAGTACTGGCAACTTTCTCCAGAATGGTGTTAAAATCTGACGAGCCCTGGTTGGCGCACAGGGTCTTGAGGATGAATTCAGTGACAGTCAGCTGTGACATTGCCCCCGCGTGAATTTTCTTCGCCCGTCGTTTCAAACGAGAGGCAACTTCAACAACTGATCACAGAAACGAAACTGAAACCAGGAATCCTACTGGCTGGCCGTCATCAGTTGTCTTTAACTGAGTCAAAAGAATTAAAACAAGTTATTAAATTTTCCTTAAATTGTCAGACAGAGGTGACTTATTGTCGTGGCAGGGATCATGTTACCACTTCTGAGAATGACTAGCTGTCCCTGCTATTTGACTGGAGTGGCACCACTGCCTGACCTGTTCAGCTGCGCCTTAAAGCAAAATCTCTGTTTCTGTGTTTACCCGCGTTTCCCCAAATCTAGGTTGTGCTACATTCCCATTTCAGTTGCACGCGGTTCATTGCTTTACCTTCAGTTATTCGTCCCCCAAGCCCTGGCATTTTTTCCCCCCTCAATCTCTGTCCTTGATAATAGCTTAGGGCGTTAAAGATGCTACACAAATGCACACCCTCATTGTTGGCTTGTTCTGCAACTGAATTGCTGAGTAATAATAGCTTCCTTTCAATTCTTAAGTAGAATTACTGCAATGTGCACGGTATGTATCAGAAGCAAACAGGCTGCTGAATTAATCTACAAAAAAAAACAACAAGCTGGTACCTTAGCATTTCTCATATGACACAAAAGCCATGTTCTGGTCAGTATTTTGGGAGACGGGGTGGGAGAAAACAAAGCACACATTAGCCGGCCACCGTTAGATGCAGCTCTATTATTAGAGTCATAGAGATGCACAGCACGGAAACAGGCCCTTTGGTCCAACCCGTCCATGCCGACCAGATATCCCAACCCAATCTAGTCCCACCTGCCAGCACCCGGCCCATATCCCTCCAAACCTCTCCTATTCGTATACATATCCAAATGCTTCATAAATGTTGCAATTGTACCAGCCTCCACCACATCCTCTGGCAGATCATTCCATACACGTACCACCTTCTGCATGTAAAAGTTGCCCCTTAGGTCTCTTTTATATCTTTCCCCACTCACCCTAAACCTATGCCCTCTAGTTCTGGACTCCCTGACCCCAGGGAAAAGACTTTGTCTATTTATCTTATCCATGCCCCTCATAATTTTGTAAACCTCTATAAGGTCACCCCTCAGCCTCCGATGCTCCAGGGAAAACAGCCCCAGCCTGTTCAGCCTCTCCCTGTAGCTCAAATCCTCCAACCCTGGCAACATCCTTGCAAATCTTTTCTGAACCCTCTCAAGTTTCAAACATCTTTCCGATAGGAAGGAGACTAGAATTGCACACAATATTCCAACAGTGGCCTAACCAATGTATGTTTCTGGGTTCGAGCACCTGAACACTAAAATTCATTGTGGTACTGAGGCAGGCTGTCAGAGGAGATGTGAACTGAAGACACACCTGTCTGTCTGAGTGGCTAGAAAATATCCCATTGCACTACTTTGAAGTAGAGCAGGGGAATTATCCCCCAGTATTCAGCCCTTGATGAACATCACACACACAAGCAAAAAAAAACTCTGAACATTATGTCTGCATATTTGTGACAGTTCACGGCATGTTCTGGCTGTATTTCGATATTGCATCAGGAAGTTCATTTTGAAAATAAAGTCAACATGAGAAATGTGACTGGCCTGTGGGGACATGCTGAGAAAGGTATCCTGCAAAAGGGAAAGGGAAGGCTGGTAGGTATAGGGAATGCTGGATGACTAAAGAAATTGAGGGTTTGGTTAAGAAAAAGAAGGAAGCATATGTCAGGTATAGACAGGATAGATCGAGTGAATCCTTAGAAGAGTATAAAGGCAGTAGGAGTATATTTAAGAGGGAAATCAGGAGGGCAAAACGGGGACATGAGGTAGCTTTGGCAAATAGAATTAAGAGTTTTTACAAATATATTAAGGACAAAAGGGTAACTGGGGAGAGTATAGGGCCCCTCAAAGATCAGCAAAGCAGCCTTTGTGTGGAGCCACAGAAAATGGGGGAGATACTAAATGAATATTTTGCATCAGTATTTACTGTGGAAAAGGATATGGAAGATATAGATTGTAGGGAAATAGATGGTGACATCTTGCAAAATGTCCAGATTACAGAGGAGGAAGTGCTGAATGTCTTGAAATGCACAAGATCGGAAAAATCCCCAGGACCTAATCAGTTGTACCCGAGAACTCTGTGGGAAGCTAGAAAAGTGATTGCTGGGTCTCTTGCTGAGATATTTGTATCATCGATAGTCACAGGTGAGGTGCCGGAAGACTGGAGGTTGGCAAACGTGGTGCCACTGTTGAAGAAGGGCAGTAAAGACAAGCCAGGGGACTATAGACCAGTGAGCCTGATCTCAGTGGTGGGCAAGTTGTTGGAGGGAATCCTGAGGGACAGGATGTACATGTATTTGGAAAGCCAAGGACTGATTCAGGATAGTCAACATGGCTTTGTGCGTGGGAAATCATGTCTCACAAACTTGACTGAGTTTTTTGAAGAAGTAACAAAGAAGATTGATGAGGGCAGAGCAGTAGATGTGATCTATATGGACTTCAGTAAGGCGTTCGACAAGGTCCCCCATGGGAGACTGATTAGCAAGGTTAGATCTCATGGAATACTGGGAGAACTAGCCATTTGGATACAGAACTGGCTGAAAGGTAGAAGACAGAGGGCGGTGGTGGAGAGTTGTTTTTTGGATTGGAGGCCTGTGACCAGTGGAGTGCCACAAGGATCGGTGCTGGGCCCTCTACTTTTTGTCATTCATATAAATGATTTGGATGCGAGCATAAGAGGTACAGTTAGTAAGTTTGCAGAAGACACCAAAATTGGAGGTGTAGTGGACAGCGAAGAGGGTTACCTCAGATTACAACAGAATCTGGACCAGATGGGCCAATGGGCTGAGAAATGGCAGATGGCATATAATTCAGATAAATGCGAGGTGCTGCATTTTGGGAAAGCAAATCTTAGCAGAACTTATACACTTAATGGTAAGGTCCTAGGGAGTGTTGCTGAACAAAGAGACCTTGGAGTGCAGGTTCATAGCTCCTTGAAAGTGGAGTTGCAGGTAGATAGGATAGTGAAGAAGGTGTTTGGTATGCTTTCCTTTATTGGTCAGAGTATTGAGTACAGGAGTTGGGAGGTCATGTTGCGGCTGTATAGGACATTAGTTAGGCCACTGTTGGAATATCGCGTGCAATTCTGGTCTCCCTGCCATCGGAACGATGTTGTGAAACTTGAAAGAGTTCAAAAATGATTACAAGGATGTTGCCAGGTTCGGAGGGATTGAGCTGTAGAGAGATGCTGAACAGGCTGGGCCAGTTTTCCATGGAGCGTTGAAGGTTGAGAAGTAGAAGCTTATAAAATCACAAGGGGTATAGACAGAGTAAATAGATAAGACCTTTTCCCTGTGGTGGGGTTTAAGGTGAGGGGGAAAAAAATTAAAAGGGACCTAAGGGGCAACTTTTCACAGAGGGTGGTACATGTATGGAATGAGCTGCCAGAGGAAATGACAGAGGCTGGTACAATTACAGCATTTAAAAGGCATTTGGATGGGTATATGAATAGGAAGGGTTTCCAGGGATATGGGCCAAATGGGACTAGATTTATTTAGGATACCTGGTCAGCATGGACAAGCTGGAGCGAAGGGTCTGTTTTCATTCTGCATCTGCAAATAATGCAAAGGGTCAGGAATAATTCTACATTCAAATGCCTTGTAATTTTCAAGTACTGTAGATGGCACTATTGCCCAAGATTTAAATAGCAGCCCAGGTGATTGGTCTTTTGTAGCAGTGCATAGAGCGGGCCCTCTTTATTTCTCTAGGCTTATAAATATTTATCACACAAGAGGCAGTCATTCAGCCCATTGTGTCAATGCTAGTCAACATAGATTAACTACACTTTCCAAAGTGTGGTCCATAGCCCAGGAAACTGTGGTAATGCAAATAAATATTTAAATGGTTCATAAATATTGCACATTGCATAATTTTTTGGTTTAGGTCTTGCACTTTTCTCTTCAGCTATGCATAGGAACTGGAAGATTGTCATTCTCCTTTTACATGTTTGCATTCAACTAGCTTTTTAATTCAAGATTTGTATGTGCCTGAGGCTCTGGATTACTGGCCGAATGATGACATCACCACTCAGCTGCCACCTTCCCATACTTGAAAACCAATAAAAAGACGCAACATATCAATGAAGCAATGGGGAAATGCTAAGAGAGTTAGCTGAAAAGAGGTACACAAATGAGCATTCAAAAGCATGGACTTAACAGTTGGCCTGCCAAGTTTGAGGGGAATAAAGAATGAGCCCGATCACGCGGTGAGCTCTCTATCCACACGTGAGGACAGAACAACAAGGACAATCATGGCACCTCAAAACTGAGCAAAATATAGCACTGCTTGCTGTATGAAATGGAGGTGGATGCTTGGAATACAAATTCCTCTTCAAAAGTGAATGCGATCTGATATTTCACAATGTGAACTCTTCAAAGACACAAGAGAGATCATCAAACAACATAGAACATAGAACAATACAGCACAGAACAGGCCCTTCAGCCCACGATGTTGTGCCGAACTTCTATCCTAGATTAAGCACCCATCCATGTACCTATCCAAATGCCGCTTAAAGGTCGCCAATGAATCTGACTCTACCACTCCCACGGGCAGCGCATTCCATGCCCCCACCACTCTCTGGGTAAAGAACCCACCCCTGACATCTCCCCTATACCTTCCACCCTTCACCTTAAATTTATGTCCCCTTGTAACACTCTGTTGTACCCGGGTAAAAAGTTTCTGACTGTCTACTCTATCTATTCCTCTGATCATCTTATAAACCTCTATCAAGTCATCCCTCATCCTTCGCCGTTCCAACGAGAAAAGGCCGAGAACTCTCAACCTATCCTCGTACGACCTACTCTCCATTCCAGGCAACATCCTGGTAAATCTTCTCTGCACCCTCTCCAAAGCTTCCACATCTTTCCTAAAGTGAGGCGACCAGAACTGCACACAGTACTCCAACTGTGGCCTAACCAAAGTCCTGTACAGCTGCAACATCACCTCACGACTCTTGAATTCAATCCCTCTGCTAATGAACGATAATACTCCATAGGCCTTCTTACAAACTCTATCCACCCGAGTGGCAACCTTCAAAGATCTATGTACATAGACCCCAAGATCCCTCTGTTCCTCCACCTGACCAAGAACCCTACCATTAACCCTGTATTCCGCATTCTTATTTGTTCTTCCAAAATGGACAACCTCACACTTGGCAGGGTTGAACTCCATCTGCCACTCCTCAGCCCAGCTCTGCATCATATCTAAGTCCCTCTGCAGCCGACAACAGCCCTCCTCACTGTCCACAACTCCACCTATCTTTGTATCATCTGCAAATTTACTGACCCACCCTTCGACTCCCTCATCTAAGTCATTAATAAAAATTACAAACAGCAGAGGACCCAGAACTGATCCCTGCGGAACTCCACTTGTAACTGGACTCCATGCTGAATATTTACCATCTTCCACCACTCTCTGACTTCGACCGGTTAGCCAGTTTTCTATCCAATTGGCCAAATTTCCCTCTATCCCATGCCTCCTGACTTTCCGCATAAGCCTACCATGGGGAACCTTATCAAATGCCTTACTAAAATCCATGTACACTACATCCACTGCTCCACCCTCATCCACATGCTTGGTCACCTCCTCGAAGAATTCAATAAGACTTGTAAGGCAAGACCTACCCTTCACAAATCCGTGCTGGCTGTCCCTAATCAAGCAGTGTCTTTCCAGATACTCGTAAATCCTATCCCTCAGTACCCTTTCCATTACTTTGCCTACCACAGAAGTAAGACTAACTGGCCTGTAATTCCCGGGGTTATCCCTATTCCCTTTTTTGAACAGGGGCACAACATTCGCTACTCTCCAGTCCCCTGGTACCACCCCAGTTGCCAGTGAAGACGAGAAGATCATTGCCAACGGTACTGCAATTTCCTCTCTTGCTTCCCACATAATCCTAGGATATATCCCGTCAGGCCCGGGGGACTTGTCTATCCTCAAGTTGTTCAAAATGTCCAACACATCTTCCTTCCTAACAGGTATCTCTTCTAGCTTATCAGTCCGTTTCACACTCTCCTCTTCAACAATACGGTCCCTCTCGTTTGAAATATGTGGTTACCATTTGCTTAGTCACCTGCCAAAAGAACAAAATCCCATGAAATAAAGAAAGCTAGTGCCTATCCCCAACTTGTTCTTACGGAACATACAAGTTCAGAACAAGAGCAGGTCTCCAGCCCAAAACAGACAAGCATTTATATAAGCATTTCTCACAATTTCAGGATGACCCAAAGAGTTTTAAACTCAATGAAGTATTTAAGTCATAAAGACGCACAGCATAGAAACAGACCCTTCGGTCCACACATCCATGCTGACCAGATACCCCAACCCAATCTAGTCCCATCTGCCAACACTCAGACCATATCCCTTCAAACCCTTCCTATTCCTATACCCAGATGGCTTTTAAATGCAATAATTGTACCAGCCTCCACCACTTCCTCCGGCAGACCATTCCACACACGCACCACCGTGTGTGTGAAACAGTTGCCCCTTGGGTCTCTCTCATATCTTTCCCCTCTCACCCTAAATCTATGCCCTCTAGTTCTGGACTCCCCGACCCCCAGGACAAAGACTGTGTCTATTTATCCTATCCATGCGCTTCATGATTTTATAAACTTCTATGACGTCACTCCTCAGCCTCAGATGCTCCAAGGAAAACAGCCCTGGCCTATTCAACCTCTCCCCATATCACAAATCCTCCAACCCTGGCAACATCCTTGTAAATCTTTTCTAAACCCTTTCAAGTCTCACAACTTCTTTCCAATAGGAGACCAGAATTGCATGCAATATTCTAAAAGTGGCTTAACCAATGTCCTGTACAGCCACAACATGACCTCCCAATTTCTGTACTCAATACTCTGACCAATAAAGGAAAGCATACCAAACGCCTTCTTCACTATCCTACCTACCTGCGACACCACTTTCAAGGAGCTGTGAACCTGCACTCCAAGGTTTCTTTGTTCAGCAACAGTTCAGAGGACCTTAACATTAAGCGTATAAGTCCTGCTAAGATTTGCTTTCCCAAAATGCAGCACCTCGCATTTTTTCTGAATTAAATACCATCTGCAACTACTCAGCCCATTGGCCCATCTGATCAAGAGCCCACTGTAATCTGAGGTAACTTTCTTCACTGTCCACTGCACCTCCAATTTTGGTGTCATCTGCAAACTTACTAACTATACCTCTTATGCTCAGTGGTCCCAGCACTGATCCTTGTGGCACTCCACTGGTCACAGGCCCCCAGTCTGAAAAACAACCCTCCACCACCACCCTCTGTCTTCTACCTTCGAGCCAGTTCTATACCCAAATGGTTAGATATCCCTGTATTCCATGAGATCTAACCTTGCTAATCAGTCTCCCATGGGGGACCTTGTTGAAGCCTTACTGAAGTCCATATAGATCACATCTACTGCTCTGCCCTCATCAATCTTCTTTGTTACCTCTTCAAAAAACTCAATCAAGTTTGTGAGACATGATTTCCCACGCGCAAAGCCATATTGACTATCTCTAATCAGTCCTTGCCTTTCCAAATACATGTACATCCTGTCCCTCAGGATTCCTTCGAACAACATTCCCACCACCGAGGTCAGGTTCACTGGTCTATAAGTTCCCTGGCTCATCCTTACCACCCTTCTTCAACAGTAGCACCACGTTAGCCAACCTCCATCATCCAGCACCTCACCTGTGACTATCGATGATACAAATATCTTAGCAAGAGGCCCAGCTATCACTTCACTACCTTCCCAGAGTTCTTGGGTACACCTGATCAGGTCCTGGGGATTTATCCACTCTTGTGCATTTCAAGAAATCCAGCACTTCCTCCTTTGTAATATGGACATATTTCAAGATGTCACCAACTACTTCTCTACATCCTATATCTTCCAAGTCCATTTCCACAGTAAACACTGATGCAAAATACTTTTTTTGTATCTCCTGTCGCTCCACACAAAGGCCGCTTTGCTGATCTTTGAGGGGGCCCTATTCTCTCCCTAGTTACCCTTTTGTCCTTAATATATTTGCAAAAACCTGTTGGATTCTCCTTAGCTTTGGCAAATAGAGTTCTCATGCCCCCTTTTTGCCCTCCTGATTTCCCTCTTAAGTTGGAAGGACATGGGACTCAGGCAGATGGGACTAGGTTAGTTTGGGATTATCATCAGCATGGACTGGTTGGACTGAAGGGTCTGTTTCCATACTGTATGACTCTATGACTATACCTATGACTATTCTCCTACTTCCTTAATACTCGAAGGATTCACTCGATCTATCCTGTATGTCTACCTGACATACGCTTCCTCCTTTTTCTTAACCAAACTCTCAATTTATTTAGTCATCCAGTATTCCCTATACCTACCAGCCTTTCCTTTCACCCTGACAGGAATATACTTTCTCTAGATTGTTATCTCATTTCTGAAAGCTTCCCATTTTCCAGCCGTCCCTTTACCTGCAAACATCTGCCCCCAATCAGCTTTCAAAAGTTCTTGCCTAATACCGTCAAAATTGGCCTTTCTCCAATTTAGAAGTTCAACTTTTAGATCTGGTCTATCCTTTTCCATCATGATTTTAAAAATAAACAATTATGGTCACTGGCCCCAAAGTGCTCCCCCACTGACAGCTCAGTCACCAGCCCTGCCTTATTTCCCAAGATTAGGTCAAGTTTTGCATCTTCTCTCGTAGGTACATCCACATACTGAATCAGAAAATGTTCTTGTCCACACAAATTCCTCTCCATCTAAACCCTTCACACTATGGCAGTCCCAGTCCATTTGGAAAGTTAAAATCCCCAACCAGAACCACCCTACTATTCTTACAGATAACTGAAATTACCTTACAAATTTGTTTCTCAATTTCCCTCGATGAGGTGGTCTATAACAATTCCAATAAGGTGATCACCTATTTCTCAGTTCCATCCAAATAACTTCCTTGGATGTATTTCTGGAAATACCCTCCCTCAGCACAGCTGTGATGCTATCCCTTATCAAAAAGGCCACTCCCCCTCCTCTCTTGCCCCTTTCTGTCCTTCCTGTAGCATTTATATCCTGGAACATTAAGCTGCCAGTCCTGTCCACCCCCGAGCCCCATTTCGGTAGTTACCATGATATCCCAGTCCCATGTTCCTAACTATGCCCAGAGTTCTTCTGTCTTCTTTGTTAGGCTCCTTGTGTTGAAATAAATGCAGTTTAATTGATCAGTGCTACCTGGTTTTCTGCTTTGTCACTGCCTGCCCTGACTGTTTGACTCGCTTCTTTTCTCAACTGTACTGGTCTCAGACTGATCTCTTTCCCCACTATCTCCCTGGGTCCCACCCCCACCTTACTAGTTTAAATTTTCCCAAGCAGTTCTAGCAAATATCCCTGCCTGTATATTAGTCCTCTTCCAATTCAGATGCAATCTGTCCTTCTTGTACAGGTCACTTCTACCCGAGAAGAGATTCCAATGATCCAAAAAGGTGAATCCTTCTCCCATACACCAGCTCCTCAGCCATGCATTCATCTGCTCTATCCTCCTATTCCTACCCCCACTGGCTCAAAGCACCAGGAGTAATCCAGATATTACTACTCGAGAACCTCCTTTTTAAATGCCTGAAAGGAGAATAGAGAGTTCGGCAGAATTTCATCCTTTTCCCTTCCTATGTCATTGGTTCCTATGTGGACAATGACCTCCTGCTGGCCCCTCTCCCCCTTGAAAACATTCTTCACCCTCTGAGACATCCTTGACCCTGGCACCAGGAAGGCAACACACCATTCTGCTTTTTTGCTGCTGGCCACAGAAATATCCGTTGGTGCCTCAGACTACAGTCCCCTAACAATTGATCTCTTGGAACCCGGTGCACCCCTCATTGCATTAGAGGTAGTCTCAATACCAGAAACTTGGATGTTCGTGTTACCCTCCCCGAGAATCCATCACCCCCTATGTTTTCCAAAACAGCATACTTCCTTAGAAGATTGTCATAATTTGGGAAATGCAGCAGCAGGTACTCTGCATACCAGAGTCCAGTGAAGCAGTATGATTATGATTTTAAAAAAGTATGAAATGTTGATTCCATTGTCTAAAGCATCCATCATTCAGTTTAGATTATGACTGTTCTATACCTCCACTTGCATTTACTCCATTTTGAGATTCAGATCAAGAATTTAGAGAATGCTAATCTTAAAAATGTCAAAGATCCTACACCAGTCTTTGTACAGAAGAATCCCAGGTATTAAATACACTTGTAAAGTGATCAATTTAATTCCTTAATGGTTAAGATTCCATTCAGTCACAGTCCCCTTTTCCGTGCATCAGATCTGACTTGACCACCTACTTCATTCAACATTGCTTTTTTCCCCCAAACTCAACTCTCCTAAATAAACCCACGACCACCATCCTTTACCACACAAACTCTCCCCAAACAGATTTTCAATTTTACACCACTGGTTAGGGTGCAACATTTTTCAAAAAATTCATTCATGAGACAGGGGCATCACCGACTGGCCAGCACTTATTGCCTTCATGCTAGTGGTGATGAGCTGCCCCCTACTGCAGTCTACTTGATAGACTTTGACCCACAAATGCCCTGAAGGAATTTCAGAATTTTAACTGAGTGACAGTAAAGGAATAGCAATATATTTCCAAGTCAGAATGCGGAGTAGCTTGGAGGAGAACTTACAGTTGGTGCTCCTATACATCTGCCCTTGTCCATCTAGATGGAAACAGTCGTGAATTTGGAAGGGATTAAGAATCTTTAGTGAACTTCTGCATTGCATTTTGCAGATAGCGCACACAGTCAGTGGAGGGAGTGGAATCTTGTGGAAGTGCAGCCATTCAAGTCAGCTGCCCTGTCTTCGATATGTCAAGCTCAAGTGTTGTAGGGGGCACACCCATCCAGACAAGTGAAGAGGATTCTACCATACTCTTGACTTGTGCCTTGTAGATGGTGAACAGGCTTTGGGAATTCAGGAGGAGAGTTACTCACCGTAGTATTTTTAGCCTCTGACCTGCTCTTCTAGCTACTGCACATACGTTGCAAATCCAGTGGAGTTTCTGGTCAATGGTAATACCAACGATGTTGGAAGTGGGGAATTCAGTAATGGTAACACCAATGAATGTCACGGGCGGTGGTCAGACCATCTGTTATTGCCTAACATTTGTGTCATGAATGTTAGTTACCACTTGTCAGTCCAAGTCTGGATATTGTCCAGACCTTGTTGCATTTTGAGTATGAACTGCTTCACTACCAGAGGTGTCACAAGTATTTCTGGACATTGGCGTACGTCTAAGTAAAGATTAGATTAGATTACATTACAGTGTGGAAACAGGCCCTTTGGCCCAACAAGTCCACACCGACCTGCCGAAGCGCAACCCACCCATTCCCCTACATTTACCCCTTACCTAACACTACGGGCAATTTATCATGGCCAATTCACCTGACCTGCACATCTTTGGACTGTGGGAGGAAACCGGAGCACCTGGTGGGAACCCACGCAGACACGGGGAGAATTTGCAAACTCCACACAGACAGTCGCCAGAGGCAGGAATTGAACCCGGGTCTCAAGTGCTGTGAGGCAGCAGTGCTAACCACTGTGCCACCGTGCCGCCCACAAATAGTGCTGAACGTCACTCCTTGACCCTCCTGCCTTTTCTGCACACTCCTGGCTTAGCTCGTGAATCAATAAATCATGCTATTTTGTATTGTCCCTTAAAAATATTGATTTCCCCAATGAAAATCTGCAATTCAATTAAATTCACCTTGTTATGGCATGTGGTAGCACAGAAGACAGATGAAACCGGTTTAGTGATAGGTTGTATTTCAGCACATAGCAGGACATGTGCCTTCCTTTATTATAACCAAATAGAACAACTACAAATAATTGGATTACATCAAGGTTTTTTTTATAAAAAGAGTTTGCAATCATGTTACCAGTAATTACTGAACTAAAAAGTATACAGAGGAAATAGTCTGCAAATACATTTTTTGCAAGCAATCGTTAATTTAAATGTGGAACCGAAAACCTACATTAAAGCACGAAGCAATGGGAAAGAAGGGTCTAGCCATAAAGGATTGGAATTAGAAAAGTAGTTCAGAATAATTCCTTAAAATTTAACATTCTAAGTACTGTCTATGAGGCAAGACTGTAATATACAAATTTTACAAACAGGGTGCGATAGCAGGTTACTTGTGGTTTATGTAGGTGGGTAACATGACACAAACAGCAGAAGGAGATGAGGAAACAATTAAAGTGTGCCCATTCCAGAGACTTCAGATGTTAGCCTGGGAGAGGGAGAAACAAAAAAAAAACAATTTGATCAATAAAAGTTCTGAGCGATCTTTAATTATCAGAGACAAGCAAATTCAGCATGACAGATCTATGCCAGTGTTTTTGTTTCACACAGCCTCCCTCTTACCTCACTTAATTTCAACTAAGCAGCCTATCCTTTTATTAATTTCTTTGTATATTTAGCCAACATTCACAAATCTATTTTACTCTTGCGGCAAATTCCAAATGAAACAAAGTGTATATTGTGCTTAAAATCACAACATTCATTTCCTGAAACTCTCAAGCTACAATAATTTTGTCAATTGATTTCTTGTAAAACTGATCGGATTTGGGAATGTGGTCAGATCCAGCACCTTTTAGCAAACTGCCCAGACTATAATTTTCTATTTAGTGAACATCCTCATGTAGCTAACAGTGGTCAGTGAAGTACGGTCAACTTAACTTGTTTACTTGAGTACCTGTGCTATATTTACTTTTCTCATCAAGCCATCAGACAACAATGCCTGCAGATTGAAATACTTACTCTTTTGCTCAATCTTTGGGAATGGCAAACAAGTGAGCTAGTGGGCATTAGCAAAAATAACCCTTAAGTAGGCCCAGCAAATGACATTTATCATGTATGTTCGTTGAGGATACTGGAGTGTGTGGAGCTTCTGAAAAGTTAAAATTAAGTACTCAGTTTTTAATCTTAGAAAAAAAAGTGCTTTCCTTCCCTTCTGATTCAGGTACAGGTATCATGCTTGGCTGAGGGCGGAATTAATCAATCCCTCACCACCAATTCTCTAAAGCTGGCCACTTCTTATGATTTTATAATTTAGGATTCTATTCAGGATTCTATTTTCCTAAGTCAGTCTCTACTCATTATCCCTTAGAACTTTAACAACATAATGAAAAAAGCAAAAGCTGTCTTCAATGCTGATCATTTGAAAATTGAGACACAGGCACATGGAGCATAAAACCCAAATGATGTTTTAAATATTGCTTTAATGCTTGAAAGTGAACGAGCTAAACAGTGAGTAATAACAGATTCTGAAGACACCAATGCACAAGGAACCTAAGCAGATCAGCACGTCAAAATTAGAGACATTACTTTATTTATGATTTACTCTGGGGAATTGTTCCAGATCAGTTCCTATGGGCTTGGCAAAGTGACATGGCTCACGTGCAAATGCCAGACACTGATTTGCTCACTAGTTCATCCACGATTCAAATGCAAATTCTGCAATGTCGTTTGCAGCTTGCAACACACCTAGCTTCCAGCAAGTACTTGTCCACTTGTTTTACTTCATTTTCTAATTAAACTACTCAAAGATATTATTACACAACTCGAACAGGTGGTACCTGAACCTAGGCTTCCCAGTCCAGGGGTACGGAGGAGAGCTCTTGCATCTGTTTATAATAGGCTACCCTGTGCTATAATGACCCTTTGGAAACATAGCAGTTTTGTTGGTGTTCATCTTTATGATGAAGCAATGTTTCCCTGATCACTTCAAAATTTTCAATACTATCAGATCTCGTGTCTTATAATTGAAACGTTATTTATATTGCCTTATTGAACACTTTTCCATCTCCAACCTGAAATCAGTTGTTCAGCATTCTAACTGCAACTGAACCAATATTAGTGCAAGTTTAGCAAAGCACTAGTGTTTGCACCATGGCCCTATTTATAAAAATAAAGATTGCAGCACTTCCAATTTGCATATACACCCTTTTAAAAACTTGAGGTTTAGTAAAAATCCTCTCCTTAACTCTCCCTCAGTATGAATATGCTCATTTCTCACTAGACATCAGACATATTTGCCTGACCTAATCTCATTATGTTCCCTTGCAAGTCACACATCCCTTTCATTGTACTCCCAATTTTCATATTTTGTACAAATTTGAAACTATGTCCCCATATCCAAATCTAGAGCTATATTCCTGACAATGGCACTAAGGATATTACTGATATACATTGGAAAAAAATGCATCAATTACTATTCTCTTGTCTAAGTTTCTATTTATGCTGCTACATTCACTGGTTTCACTAAAACATTGCATTGATTAAATCTTGCCAATTTTTCCCCTCATTTTTTTAAAACTGTAAAGTGACAGTACATGCTTAATGAAAATCTGCAGTGATGACAGCACAGTACAAAGCTACAATTAATTCATTTATAGGTAAACAGTCATTGTTAGGTCCTGATTTATTCAATTCTACCACAGTAGATCAGCAAAAGTAAAATGTGTTTCTGACATCAAGGAACAACTGAGATTGTTTAGGAGAGTTGAGCAGACAAATTAACTTCATGGCAGGTGATTTGACTCCGATAGGTCGTGCTTAATGCACCAATTTTCTCTTCCATCAACCACATGAATCCTAAATTAATTTGTACTGCCATAAAGATAGGGAATTTACAATACCATCAGGTTAACAAAATATGCGAAAATGGCACTTTGGTTTTAAGCTGGATGTGTACAAAGTACTTGAAAAATTTTGCATTCCGAATGCTAAAAATTTGCAAACAACTATCTGGTGTTGTAAACTGGAGTGAACGTGGGTACAAAATTGCTTGCCCTTACAGCATCACATTTGTATAAAGTCCAGATTAAACAGAATTAAGTTTATAAATTATAGATAATGTCTTCAATTTCACCTGTACAAATTACTAAGTAGATAGTATTTCCTGTTCTACCTTTTCACAATGAAATCAATGTCTGAACTGTGATAATCGCTGTTATAGCACCATCAAGTGGGTACAGCAATATCAGACAATACTTGAATCTAATTCATTGCTACTTCATTACATCTTTCTTCCCTGTGGCTTCCAATTGTATTTCACCGACATATCATTATAAGACTGGAAAGACAGCAAACAGTTTTAAGATAGCACATCACAGCTACATACTGAAGTTGAGGAGCATGTTAGAAAGAAGAAAAAAAATCTGTCCTTTCAGAAAGAGTCCTAAAAATTCTGCACAACTATAAACATTATCTGAATTTATAACTATTAGCAATTATACAGATTTTACTCATTGAGTTTGGAGCAATATTTGCTTTTGCAATTGCACTGTTTTTGCTCTGGTGCTAATGAAGCTCCATAATAATCTGAATTGATAACCTCTATCTGTCCACATCTCCTTCCCACCCCCAATGCTAGGTGGAATTCTCTTACCTTGCATTAATGAGGTACTGTGCAAGGCTTATGTTGGCAGGGGATCCAGTAATAGTAATCTGGCGTTCCGTTGAGCCTTCGGCTGCATTAGCTATTTTAATCTGAGCCCCAGACATTTGTCTGATCTCATTGATTTTGCTGCCTTGTCTGCCGATTATACATCCTATTAGCTGGAAAGAAATTTGCAAAAAAACTAAATGAAACAATTAACTGGTAAAGTGTGCAACAATGAATGTAGACCAAAGCTGTGAGAATGAGAAGATAGAAGCAGAAGCATTTCAGTCGAATACTTATTTTATTGCTTATATTTAAGGATTGCTAGTGGCCATTTGCTTCTTCCTTGCTGGCTAGTCCCACATATACTTGGAAAAGGTCCAGTTCTTCTTTAAACTGAGTCCTACACTCAACACTAAGTTTTTACTGAAAATTAACTTTCACATGTGCAATAGTCATTCCTAATTAAATTTAGTTTGCTTGCTCATAAGACCAAACTTTGGAAAAGTGATGAAAACATCAGATTACTTAAACCAAGATAATGGGAAAGGACGAGGATTTCCACACTAAAAGCACATGCGATTTAAGGCACTTACTGATGTGGACATTTAGGTGAAAAGTTATCCAATGGCAATCCTAACCAGTCAAATATATTGGAAGCAATAAAGAAATAATACTGCATTGTTTGACCAAATTTCTCAACACAGCTAGCCAAGAGTTATATTATCGACTTATTGTTACGAAGTGTTTTGAAACATCAAAACATAAAAAAACTTTGTAAAATTTTTCATTTTTGATGTACAAATATAAATGAGCAAATCAGCAGTTCACAGGCACTTATTAATCTGTAGCTTGGAAAAAATATTTTCCATGGTGTAAGTTATCATAAACATAACTTACAAGAAGCTTCGAGAGCGTGATGCAGATATGGAACTTGTGATCACATGAACAAAGATATACAAGGACAAGGTAGTTAAGAAAATGAGAGAGAAAGAGATTGAAGAGGTAGTAAGTAAACAGTTATAATGCATGCTTAGCCAGCGAGACCCCATTTTGCATGAAAGTTTAAAAAAAGGCAAAATTTTACACTATTTGGATCAACTTTTCTAATTTACTTAACCTTCACTGCTCAAAAATTGCATTACATCACCTCAAATGGGGAACTGCAGCCTACAGAGCTAACATGCCATTTATGCAATAAGTTCAATTTATCTTCCTGATGCTTGAGCAGAATAATAGAAAGGCAGAATCTACTTTAATGGAGAAAGATCAGCAAACATTTCAGGTTTAAAATTATTGGAACGTGGATATTTAACATTAAATTATTTGATTCCTTAGCAATTAATATAATTTACTTTTGCTTTTTCTCCAAGTCTCTTAGAAGTGAGCTGAGTTTGCAGAACCCTTCTGTTGGTCACTTACAGATTGAGTAGGTTTGGGATATTGCATTTCGAAAGGGAGGAAATAGGAATAAGTCATGATCTTGGGGACTGGAATCAAGACACAAGTTTTACAATCAGGATTTCCAAAATAGTGCCTTTACCCAAAGGAAATAACTTACATCATTGGGAATGGTGAGTTCATGAGTACTGGCCGGGGGATTGGCATCCAAACCTAAGTAAATGTGAGAATAAGTTATTAGCAATGGACTACATGCATGAAACAAACAACGCAATCCCCTCTCCTTGCACATGAATGAGAGGTTCAGTGCCACAAAGGCAGATTTGTCCCAGATCTCTCACTGTCAAGTTGATCACTGACCAGTTTCTCTTGCTATATATACAAATCAGACCCTCATTCTCATGATCTTCACAAAAGTACATAGCACTGCAGTGGACACGATTGTTTATTGGATTTAAAGATAAGAAGAAAGGGCATGAACAGAAAATTTGTTAAGATGGCCAATTTATCATACTTACATTTTGAAAGAGGTTTGAGTGGCTAGTACAGGGGCAGACTGGCACATGAAAAATTTCATGACCACTTCCAATGCAGATCCTTGGTTGATGCAAAGGCACCTACATCAGAATTGCTTCTTTCAAAAGGTCCAGCAAAAAGTTGAAGTTTTTTAAAAAAAAGTAGTTATGTCAAGAATTGCCGAGACAGAAGCAAAGCTTCATTACGCTTCCACAGGCATCAATTTAATTACACAGCAGTAGATACAGGGGTCCACAAGTCCTATGTGCCATCCAGCACATTAGTAACTAATGAATTGCTTAGTGCCTCCTGTGACAGAAGCAGATCCATCTAATTATAAAATCAGATCTACAAGTAAAACTGGAGGGAGGTCAGTTGCTGGGTTTTACTTGTAATGGAAACTCTGGCTACTGTTTGTTAGATTTTCCAAAATCCATTTGGATCAGGTCTCCAATGAAATAATATATAGAGCAGTTACCTGGAGCTTAAACGTTAGCTTTAAAGCAGATTGATCAACTGTGTTTGCTGAGTTTCTCCAAGTTAAAATAAAAACAGTTGTCTCAAAACTAATACTGTTGACATAAATGGTTTCTTTTAAAATTTGGATCATATAGTTCAGTCTGTTGAACTCATACGCTGAACTCCAATGGTGCTTCTACCCACCTGACCTCAATTTGGGAACATGTTCAAATGCGATACTTTAAGCTGGACTTAAAATAAAACAATATTTTGCTCTCGAGATCTATTTAATATGCACGATTGAATAAAGCTTTACTGCCCAATAGGACTTGCTTTGGGTTTCTCAAAAAGCAACTGGCAATTGGATTGAAGTATTTGTTTACATTGAAAATCCTCTCCTACTTCCAATAAAGAAAAGTAAATTGCTCGTCTTAGATCTGGTACTTTTAATATATAATGTTGAAAATGGACAAGTTTTGATTTATGAGAATGAAGACCTCCTTGTGGAAGATGACTCTTGGAGGAGCACAAAGCATGATAGGAGAAAGCCAACTTGTCAAATCATTTCCCTGCACATCTGAATTAATTAAAACATGGGAAATTCAAGTTGCACCATTTTTGACTTTGATTCCTGTAGATTCCCAAATACACAACAGATAAGGTAGTTAAGAAGGTGACAGGCAAAATTTAATGTGAATGACCATAATGAAAAAGGACTAATTATCCAAGCTATAAAGCCAAATATAAAGTCAGTACTTATCTGGCTTCTGACTGTGTCATGTCATCTAGCCATTAGCTTATTCTATGTAAATTATAATTTACAGTGGTCTCAATGGGTCTTTGCTGAAGTTTGGAGATTAGACTCAGTTACTGCAGAGTTATAATATTACAAAAATCATAACACCCTTTTAAAAAGGATGCAGATAAATATTTGACATTGAAATATTTACAAGAGAATGAGGAAAGTCCAGCCCAATGAGGCTAAGATGATAGCTCTTTAACAATAGGCACAGGTGCACTGGGTCAAAAAGATTGCTCACTATACTGAAGGGCAACTAGGCATGAGCACGGACATCTGGCCATGTCAGTGACATGCAAATCCCGTAAATGAATTACTAATCACCTCCTGTGTGACTGTTTTCATTATGATAGTGTATTTTACCACTTAGAGTCACATAGATGGCCGGCACAGGGAGAGACCCTTCAGTCCAACTGGCCAACCCGATATCCTAAATTAATCTAGTCCCATTTGCCAGCATTTGGCCCATATCCCTCTAAACCCTTCCTATTCATATGTCTTTTAAATGCTGTAATTGTACTAGCCTCCACCACTTCCTCTGGCAACTCATTCCATACATGTACCACCCTCTGCGTGAAAAAGTTGCCCCTCAGGTCTTTTAAATCTTTCCCCTCTCACCCTAAACCTATGTCCTCGAGCTCTGGACTCACCCACCCAGTAAAAATACTGTGGGTATTTACCTTATCGATGCTCCTCATGATTTTATAAACATCTAAGGACACCCCTCAAGCCTCTGATGCTCCAGTCAAAACAGTCCCAGCCTATCCAGGTTCTCCATATAGTTCAAACCTTCCAACCCTGGCAACATTCTTGTAAATCTTTTCCGAACTGTTTCACAACATCCTTCCTGTAAGGAGGCGGCCAGAATTGGGCACAATATTCCAAAAGTGGTCCACCCAATGTCCTGTACAGCTGCAAGATGACCTACCTCCCAACCGCTATACTTGTAAAATTGATAGTTTTAAGGTATTATATTTACTGGAAATTCTCAATATGGAAAACATCTATGCTGAGCAAAGATTCTGGCGATCAAAGCACAATCAGCTACTTGTCTTTACTGCAAAACCTTTGCAAACCAAATACCCAGCTAAATATGAGACACGCAATCAGTTGCTTTTATTTGACTACTCTTTCGCACTTGACAGACTGCATTCATAAGTGAGACATGTAGAATTTGTGAAAATCATTAGAAATGCGTGCAGCTGTCTTTCTACAAGCTGCAAATTAGCCTCAGAATCGGAAATTTATGTTTGTTTATAAATTAAGAGTTTAAACCATTTACCAAATGAAGGCAAACTTTCTGATCTTTTAAATTTTATCAATAAAAATAAATATCCTGCTATTTGGTGCAATTTTACATACATGGAACGGTAAAATCAATAATCCTGCACCTTGAGGCTAGAAGTAGCAAAGATAACTTTAGATTGATAATTTAACTTAGGCATTATGAGAAACTGATCCACAAAAACTATACATTCACATTCTTTCATAAAGTTACAGATAGAAAATGAGAAATTAATTTAACTTAAATTACAAGTTCAATGAGTTAAGAAACTTAAACCTTGAAGCACTGAATATACATCAATTCCAATTTATTTTAAAAACTATGAGAGAAAGAGAAAAGAGAGTAGAGAAAACAGAGGTGCCAAGAAAAGGAGCTGAATAGGGCACTGTGGGTACGTACCAGGGAAACCAGGGGTGGTCTGCCCAAGGGGAGTAAAGGGGGTATGCTGCATAGCCAACTGATGAAGCTTGGTCAACTGCTGGGGGTAGGAGGGGAAATTAGAACTAACTGATTACTGTACAATAAACACAAACACTACTTTTAGAAACAAAAAAAAAGGCAGTAAACAATGAACCATGCAGCAACATGGCAAACATTTAATTTGATGGAAAATAAGATATTTTTTAAAATTGCAAACTTTCTGGGTCCCACCCTTTCTTAATGTCTCTCCATATCAAAGGATCTGATTGGGAAGACTGGTACAAGTAAATGGGAATTTCTCCTGGCAGACAAGAGGAAGTGAAGGCTCACCCTCAGCTCTGTGAGCCAGCCAGAAAGTTGCTGAGGTCTTTCTGAAAGTGGAGGTCAGCAAGCCAGGTTTCATCTGGTGCCTTATCTGAGAGCTACCGATACCTGCATGACAAGAGACAGGAGAATCAGCCTCAGTTGGGACTCAAACATACCCCAGGTTCCTGATTCTTCGTTACAGTTTTTTAATTCGATTTTTCCTCTCAAGGACTCTGGTCTCCATGCAGGTTCCTTCAGCTGGGAGGATGGGTGAGTAAGCTGCGGACTTCTCCACATTGTCGACGCCAGTGTCGCTTTATACTCAGCCGACAGGAGGCATGCATCCTGTGGAGCAAGATGGCCAGTGTCAGAGTTGCGATGCTCCCATACCATGAGACATCCTGCCTTGCTGTCTGACTGAGAATTGAAGGACCTCATGTTGGTGCCGCAAGATTAGAGCATCCAATATCGCTGACAAAGGAATTCATCAGAAGGGTAGCTGTAGGACTGGAGTTTTAGGTAGCACTGCGACTCAAAGCCACAACAGAAGAAGCACTTTAACCATTCAAAATGGACATGTTGCTTATTTTACCATGATGTGGTAAAATTTCAGGGCCTAAATGCATGATCAGAAGTTTAATACCACTGATTACCAAGCACAACAGCGCAGTTAGGAAAGTAACTCTCATTCTTGTTACAAAGAGAAAGGAATAGAACAGATACTGAAACTTAACTGAACTTGCAGAGCTGGCTGTGTGGGCCCCAATGCCATCACTCTTAAATCAAGGTGATACAATATTTCTATTAGATTTGAGATGCTTACAACATGTTATAACAAGAGGATCCAATGTTTTAAATGTTGCTCATGATGTCTTATCCTGTTGAAGACATTTAATATGGGGATGGGAAGGAATCTAGGGGTGGGGTCTGGGTACAGCAAAGGATTACAGGCCATATTTCAACATTACTAGGAAGCAATTTGAAATACAATTTGACCATGACTTTTCAGGCTAGTTTCATATGCATAAATTTCAAAGCCTTTGTAGAATTTCAGGTTCTACTCATGTTTAACCAGCTGTGTTTAAAATAAATGTGCGGTGTGTGTGTGTGTGGCTAAGAGAAGCAAATTTTACTAAAATATAGTAAACCCCCTCAGGCCAAATGCTACCTTTTTGCTTGAAGTATTTTTAAGTTAGCAAGTTAGATGGGACAAACAATTTCACTGATAGCATCAACTAATAGGCACAAGTAGGGGAGCAATTTGGGGTCAGTGTTCATAATTCTATTAATTTTCACATAGTTATGGAAAAGACCTAATCTAAAAGTTAACTTTAAATTGAAGGCAGGCAGATTTGGACGGTATTAGGCAAGAATTTTCAAAAGCTGATTGGGAGAGGCTATTTGCAAGGAAAGGGACGAATGGAAAGTGGGAAGATTTGAGTGCTCAGAGACAGCATGTTCCTGTTCATGTGAAGGGCATTTGTCAGGTATAGACAGCTGGTATCGAGTGAATGCCTAGAGATGTACGACTATACTCAAGAGGGATATCAGGAGAGCAAAAAGGGGACATGAGATGGCTTTGGCAAATAAGGTTAAAGAGAATCCAGAGAGATTCTACAAATACATTAAAAAGGGACAAAGAGTATGAGGAAGAGATTAGGATCCCTGAAAGATCAACAAGTCCTTCGGCATGTGGAACCACCAGAAGTGGATGAGATACTAAACAACTATCTTTCATCAGTACTTACATCGAAAACTGTAGAAGCTAGAGAATTTGGTGATATAAATAGCAACATCTTGAAAAGTGCCCATATTACAAAAGAGATGCTGCTGGATGTCTTAAAATGGTGGATAAATTCCTAGGACCTGATCAGGTTTATCACAGAACTTTCTGGGAACCTAGGAAAGTGATTGCTGGGCCCCTTGCTGAGCTGTTTGCATGACTGATAGCCACAGGTGAGGTGCTGGAAGACTGGAGGTTATCTAATGTGATGCCATTGTTTAAACAACGTGGCAAGGAAAAGCCCAGGAACTACAGATCGACGAGACTGACTCTAGTGGTGGGTAAGTTGCTGGGGGGGATCCTGAAGGACAGGATTTACATGCATTTGGAAAGGCAAGAACTGATTAGAGAGAGCGTCAACATAGCTTTGTATGTGGAAAATAGTGTCTCACCAGCTTGCTCGAATTTCTGAAGAGACAATGATGACTGAAGTTAGAGCAGTAGACACTGTCTATGTGGACTTCAGTAAGGCGCTTGCCAAGGTTCCACATGGTAGACTGGTTAGCAAGGCAAACCATATGGAATCTAGGAGGAACTAGCCAAGTGGATACAAAAACGGCTCGAAGATAGAAGAGGGGCTGGTGGAAGGCTGTTTTTTGGATTGGAGGTATGTGACTAGTGGTGTGCCGCAAGGATCGGTGCTGGGAGCACTGCTTTTTGTTATTATATAAATGATTTGGATGTTAACATGAGGTATCATTAGTAAGTTTGAAGAGGACACAAATTGGTGGTATGGGGACAATAAAGGAAATTCTCAGAGCACAATAGGACCTTTGTCAGATGAGCCAATGGGTCAAGCTGCGGCAGATGAAGTTTAATTTAGAAAAATGTGAGGTGTTGCATTTTGATAAGTATAAATCAGGTCAGGACTTGTACAGTTAATGGTAGGGCTCTGGAGAGTGTTGCTGAACAAAATTGGGATGCAGATATTTAGTTCCTTGAAAATGGACTTGCAGGTAGACAGCGTTGTGAAGGTGGCATTTAGCACACTTGCTTTCATTGATCAGTACATCGAGTCTAGGAGTTAGGATGTCAGATTGCAGCTATCCAGGACATTGGTTAGGTCACTTTTAAAATACTGCATACAATTCTGGCCTCCCTACTATAGGAAATATGTTGTCAAACTTGAAAGGGTACAGATTATATTTACAAGGACATTGCCAGGTTTAGAGGGTTTGAGCTATAGGGAGAGGCTAAATAGGTTGGGGCTTTTTCCCCCTGTAGTGTTGGTCGCTGAAGGATGACATGATAAGGGTTTATTAAATCAAGAGAGGCACAGATAGGATGAATTGCCAAGGGCTTTTTCCCCAGGGGCACCTTTTATATGCAGAGGGTGGTGTATGTATGCATGCAACAAGGTTCCAGAGGAAGTGGAGGCTGGTACAGACAACATGGTGGCTCAGTGGTAAACACTGCTGTCTCACAGCACCAGGGTCCCAGGTTCGATTCCAGCCTTGGGCGACTGTCTTTGTGGAGTTTGCGCATTCTCCCAGTATCTGCATGGGTTTCCTCCAGGTGCTCTGGTTTCCTCCCACTGTCCAAAAGATGTGCAGGCTAGATGAATTGGCCATACTAAATTATTCATAGTGTTACTGACATTAGTCGGAGGGAAATAGGACTCGGTGGGTTACTCTTCGGAGGGTTGGTGTGGATTTGTTGGGCTGAAGGGCCTGTTTCCACACTGTAGGAAATCTAATCTAATTACATTTAAAAGGCATCTGGATGGGTATATGAATAGGAAGGATTTAGGAGGAAATGGGACTAGACTGATTTAGAATATCTGGTCAGTATAAGCAAGATGGACTGAAGGGTGCTTCCATACTGTATAACTATGACTCCAAGTTCCCAGCATCACATATACAATTCTAGGGATGTTTTTATTTGCAATGCAGTGTCAAAAAATTCCTTAGTGATAGCATCCATGTTAGTCATAGCTTACATCATCATCAGGTACTGTGCAAAGCTCTTGTGCAACACACAAGCTGATGAGAGAATGAACAGATTTGTGAAGGAGTTCACGAAACTAAGGCAAGAAACATATCTAATGTTAGACAAAAAAAAGAATGTTTATTGAAGTCTCTATTGACTTCCAGATAGAATTCAACAAGGTTGCACTTAAGGAACTACAGTTAAACAGGAATTGTAGGGAACTGCAAAGCCATCCACTTTGGACCGAACAAGATAAATCTGAGTAAGTGAACAGTTCGGAGTGTAGAGAGATGAAGGTTCCCTTTATCTAGGTTGCTAAGACTAGTCAGATTCTGGAAAAAAGGGAATATTAGCTATTATAACAAGCGCCCTATAATAGAATGAGAAGTTTATGATAACTATATAAAGTTCTGGCTAGATGTTGTGGTTCTGTTCGCCGAGCTGGGAATTTGTCGTCTAGGTGACATCCTCAGTGCGTGGGAGCCTCCTGTGAAGCGCTTCTGTGCTGTTTCCTCCGGCATTTATAGTGGCCTGTCTCTGCCGCTTCCGGTTGTCAGTTCCAGCTGTCCGCTGTAGTGGCCGGTATATTGGGTCTGGGCCGACCCAATGGCACTCATCCACAGACTATCAACAAACACATCGACCTGGACCCAATATACCGGCCACTACAGCGGACAGCTCGAACTGACAACCGGAAGCGGCAGAGACAGGCCACTATAAATGCTGGAGGAAACAGCACAGAAGTGCTTCACAGGAGGCTCCCAAGCACTGAGGATGTCACCTAGACAGGGGACGAAACGTTTGCAAGACAAATTCCCAGCTCGGCGAACAGAACCACAACAACGAGCACCCGAGCTACAAATCTTCGCACAAACTTTGAAGCTCTGGCTAGATTTTTATTTGCTATGCCATGAGCAGCTCTGGGCACTACATCATAAAAGTGCATATTGGTTTAGGGGGCACAGCAGCTCAGGTTCACCAGTATGCTATTAAGTCACCAAGCATTCGATTTGAGGACAGATTATAAAAATTAAGCTATGACCTCTGATAAATGTCACCTGGTGATCTGATGTAGTGTTATACAATTTTGTCAGGAATTTATGGGGTAGCTAGAAACTTGTTCTGGAGTCTCAAGATGGGCAGCATAACAAAATCAGAGCAAAGCCATTCAGAAGGGCAACTCAAAATGCTCATACAACAGATGGTAGAAGAATGGAATACTGTCAAAATGCTAGCACAATCGACACCTTTAAATCTGAGACAGGACAGAAGTAAAAAGAGGGTGGGGTGGATTTAGAATCCAAATCAGCCATAATCTAACTGAACAGAGGGAAAGGACTGAACAACCTATTCACATTAGCAAGTCTACACTATTCCGATTTATTTTAATACAAAAATTGGATGTCTTGTGAGCAATTTCAATTGGTTATCTTGGAAAGTAAACACCAAGACATGACATTTGAATGTCATTCCCTCTTTGGTACTGAGTAATTGACCAGAATGTGGACATATAAAAGCACAGACTGGGATAAAGGTCAAATAATCAAAGTATTACAGCCTTACAGTAAAGTTTAGTTCATGCAACCATTCACTTTACGCAGGTTTCAGTATTTTTTGTTGTTCCCAGGAACAACAGTGTTCAGTAATGGAGATGCTACTCTCAGTTCATGGGGCCAGAAGCAATATTACTATTTATCTTATTGACAGATAGTAATGTAGGTTTAAATGGCATTCGCTCCATTTAATGAAAAATAGCTATACAACTGTTCAGAAACATTTATCCCCACAGGCAAGTATCAGGAGTTACTCAAGAAAGTGTGACACTTATTTTCCATCAAATACTCTTGTAAAACATTACTACGATATAACAAAATGGTCAGTTAAAAACAGTTATTAGAAATCACAAATACATAGACAACTTTACTAGTGAAATCATAATACAGCAGTTCATTATTAGTATTCATTAATATTATACATATCATGCATTTTGTTTTCATTTGAATTGACAATTAGGGAAGAAAGGGGGGAAAACAACTCACATCTGGGTGTGGAATGGCATACTGTCCCTGAATTGTATAGGCCTGTAAAAGTGAAATGAAAAAGAAAAAACTTCTTCAGAAGTTCCACATTTGAGAAATAACACAGTTAGCACCACTGCAAGCACCTGACCTGCATCTAAATTGTCTACTCTGAAATACATGTTGTCTCAGCAAAGGTTTTATCCAATAAATTTAAAAGAGAAAAGCATGCAAAAACATTTATTGACAGAAATTGAGCTGGAAAAAGACAAAGCACAGGATGAAGTAACATGAGCAAACAGTTAAGTATTCAGGACCCACTTTAATTTAGAAAACAGCAACATTTTCTTGGGGAGCTAAAACCTACATATCTTATCAGACCGAGCTGTTACTTAAAATGCATTAGCCAGATAAGTATTTGGCATTAGCCAAATGGATGGATTATTTTTTCAACTGGAAATAATAAGTACTGAAAATTACTGAGCCACATCTTGCAAACATCCATTTAACCCAAAGAAAGGATGCCCTCAGTTTTCATATCAACTTTCTGCAAAGCTAAAGTTGCATTTTCTTATTTCTTTGATAACAGAGACATAGACGTATTGTAAAAAGTTTGCCCATTTCCAGAATATATTTGCTTTATTTACATTTTTTGTATATTTAGGAACATTCTAGGGCCAGGTGTGGACTTTCAAAGCAAATGTTTTGCCGTAATGGTGCAATCTTGTAATCACAATTGTTACATTATTAAAACAAAGACAAATATCAAAATTGTATCTTAAAGAACATTTGTGAACAGAGATGAAACAACAGCTCGAGTGCAAAGTTGCTACAACAACTATCATGTGCCGCAGAACTTTCAAAGAAAACTGTTGCAAGAACAAGAGCCTGGGTTATAACACCATACTTTGGCAATAAAATATCAGCACTGAAGCATGACCCAGCAAATGCTGGGAAAGCCTGCAGTGAATAACAGTAGAGCAAAAACAAAAATCCCCGGGACTGAAAAGCACTCATTCATTTATTACCATGTTAAGCTACTCAGGCTAATACTGTTATACAGCTGTAAGTGGCTCCAGCATGAAAAATATTGAAAGTGTGTGCAGGAAGCATTTGCTTATAAATTCTGCATTTTCAGCTTGTGTAGCTGCTCCTAAAACAGGTGGAGGTTTTCACTTTTTTTTTGGAAAGCATACATTATGTAGGTCAAAGTGTCTACACCAAGATGCAGCACAATTGCTTTTCCTACCTCACTTGCACACATTTCACAAAGTCAAATATTGTATCTATGTAACACCAATTACCTCTATATAATTAACAATTATATTAATTACCATGCACTTACCTTCTGAATAGTTGTTTTGACTGCTACCTTAGCAAAGACAGTAGGGCTTTCACATTGTCAAGTGAAATTAATTAAAAGCTATTGCAATTCAGTTGGTCAGTTCTAGTGCAAACTGATTATGTTCTCTCATCAATCACTATTTGGCAACTCACTACCCATTTCAATTAGTCATTCCTCCTACCTTTTATATTCTTTATCAACTGTTAATGACAGAAATCTAAACCGCCTGTCCAACTTTTCTCAAGTCAGTGCAGTCTGGTTATGAAGTTCAGGTGTACTAATGTAAAAGCATGGAATTCACTTTTAGCTATTAAAAACGTAAAACACATAATAGATTACTAAAAGAACAAGCTATTCAAGTTTGAAAATTCAACTGTGAAATTATGTGCAAAAAAAACCCATAAAAGCAGAAAATGTTCTGAAGTAGTCAGTCCAATAAAAAGTCCTAATTGAAGAGGTCTGAAACAAACAAGTTACCATGAACAGCAATCTTCAATTTGGCTACAATTGTTTCTGCCAGGTTAGTATTTGAATATAGTCAGCCCATTGCGTGTAAAAACACCTGCCTGTTAAACATGTACCTAGCTATCATTTCCCAAAATCTTTGCATTACATGTTGGAGAAATATTTTATTTTTGCTGCAAGTGGATAATTGCATTGAAAATGTTTTTTAAAATGGAAAACATTTGCTGTATTTGAGTAGGAATGTGAATCTTGCTTCTTACACAAATGACTTTTCAAATCACCTGTAGTTTAGTCCTGGAGTAAACATAACTAATTATTTTCTCCTTAAAATCTAAAAAAAACCTCTTCTCCATCTACCTATGCTTTTCTGGGACACGACACAATTTTCCTTTCTGCAATAACAGGCCAGTGATTTATTTAAGAAGAACAAAATGGCAAAACTGACAATTTGGTCTGAATGGGCTTTTCTTTTTATAAATTTTATATCTGTAATGTTAGGCAGCCCTGTTGACAAAGGATAGATTCAAAACAAAAGTAGCTCTTCTCATTCCATGGCAAGGCATCCAACTTCCAAATGATACCATGTACAATAAAATGGTTGGAAGTAAAAGCACTGGGAACTTGCCACCACAAACCACTCTGATCCCTAAACGACTGACAACTGCGGACATACTGCAAAAGGTATATTTCCGTAAACTTCCTTTAAGTTGCAAAGTTCTGCGACCCACTTTGATAATTCTATGGTTCTTAAACCGTGATGAATATTTAATTAAAACACCTCAGTAAAAGTTTTTACTCAATTAGCTGGGAACTCAGGCTATAGACCATTTCATTTACTATCCAGTTAAGTGTTGAGAAATCATGAAGTCCAAGTCAGTGGCTTAACAGCATTGAATTACAGTGAAAGAATTTTTAAATGGCTTGAAAGGTTTTTGATTTCAAAAGCAGGAGATAAGTTATTCAACATGGAGACAATAACTTTGCTGAGACAAGCTGCACGTTTGGGATGTTCTGAAGCTACTCAAGAATATTGTCACACATACATGTGTATAAACTCAGTGGCAGCATGAAGAGACAGACAGGCGCACGTGCATGCTCACACAAAAACACACGCACACAGTCTTCTAAGCAGTTTCTGACACGGTTCAGTGGCCATTAGGATACAACATGCAAGTGAAGATGAGAAACCTGAATGCACTAACAGGCAGTGGCTGGTGCTGCAGTAAGAGGCTGAGGTTGGCTGCGGAGGCCGAGAGGGGATCTGCTCTTACCTGGCCACCTGCAAAAATGACGGGGGCAGAGGCGGGCTTTGGGCGGTAGGGGATGGTGGCACCTTTCGGTGGGGACTAGGAGGGACAGGGAAAGCATGTTAGAAACAGCATTAGAACAGGTTCAATTCATTTCTGAAAAAATAAAAGGTAAATTCAATCACAAAACAGAACAAAATGATCGTTAAACACATTTACAATGGCAATATATCTTCTTAACCCAAAACAAACAACTCAAAATTCTACTTTTAATAAAACAATTAATAGAAAATCTTAGTCACATACAACAAACAATTTAACACTTTTCATTGTAATATTATCTTCCCCATACAAACCTAACAAAGTCATTCAGAAACACTAACATTTTCCCTCAATCATGCATCAATCCCACTGACCCCAATAACCAGTTTGAAAAGGCTACATTGTACCCAGCTTTTCTTACTCCAAAAGTCATATTTCAGACACAAAGAACAGATTAACATGAAATGCTTGGCAGCACTTGCTGGCAATGCAACAGACTCTAACAGAGTCCAAGCTTGGGATGCTGCAGAAATGGAAGCTCATTAGGTTTTCAAATACTTTGTTCAAAATAAATTCCATCTTGTCAAATGTAAAATTCCTCAATAAAATGAGATCAGTTCCACATGGTACTGGTTTGTATGAACTTACAAAAGGTTACCAATTATTTGGAACTAACTAATGAGCTCAAGAGAGGCTGCAGAAATAGGTGACAACTAAACACAAGGAACAAATAACTAGGATGCTGGAGGTACTTTGGGAGGTTGAGGCAGAGAAGAGACAGGTTTACTTTAGACCAGAATTTCCACCTATTATGCAATTGCCTGGTTTGGTCACTGGATGCAGTAAGGTGTAAGAAAGATGCCAGCAAGCACATCTATTCTTTTGACAAATCAAGAGATTTGAATGAAGTGCAACAACAAAGGCAACCAAGGACAGGCAATAATTGCTGGCCTGCCACCAATGTCCATGATTCACGAGTGAATTAAAGCAGCTATAAATGGAAATGAGGATTGCACTAAATTCATTCCACAAGGTATCAAGCTGAAGCTGTCCTCCATTAATGTAGGAACTTTATATTTGATAAGATGGCTTTCTAAACAGAACTTGAAACTGTAACAGGCTTCAAATCATTAGGGAAATGAGCACTTGACACCAAACACTTTCTGGTCAGACAAATCGATGATCAAATGCTACACAGACCTCCCCAACATTATCTAGTGTCTATGACACATTGCTGCTTTCTCTGCTGGACTGTCAATTATCTTTAGAATCATGGACTAAGATGGGTTATTTCCTAATGATTTAACAATTTTATTTACGTAATTGAATAAACTGTCAACCTGGATAATTGACATATTTCCAAAAACAATAAGATAATTAACAGTTTAATGAGAAAATTTCAGGAAAACATTAAATCCTGTGAGCAAATGTGGAAATAAAACTCAAGGCAAAAATTGTGAATGATGTAATTTAAAGGCATATAATCCCCAATTTATAAATTACCCCATACCAGTCTCCTCTAGTGATTTTATTTTGTATATTTGCTGCTCCCCACCTCAAACACAAAGTGGAACTGTGGCAGGGGCATTCCAAACACATTGAAGCTTTAACTAAAGAAACTCCTCTACACAATACTCCATTTCCAAACGAGAATGCAGCTTAGTCATCATCAGCAACTTATCACAACCTAAAATGGACTGGTGAAAACTTTGCTAAGAATGGGAGTAACAGATTCACAAAATGCAAACAGAACCAGTATTAATGCCATCTTCAATAGACATTTTGATAACACTAGCCTTCACATAGGATGTTTGAAACTGGAAGGGCAAACTGAAGTGGGTATGCTCCATTCTGCAATCTTTCTGGTTACATTTTAAAACTGCAGGATGATTTATCACTTTACACTGATAGCTTGATATGTTTGGTGACTGCACAGTGGAATCTATTTAAATTTTACATCCATACTTAGCTGCAGAACTGACAAGTCTGATTGAAGGTTAAGCAAGTCTCTCTTTCATGGTTTCTAGCACTAGACTGAAAGTACCTGCACCATTTATATTACATACAGAGTGCAAAATCGCACTTTACCCCGAATACCAGTCTTGTGATGATCAACTAATTGGCTAGGAAACACAGGAAAGGTTGTTTGTAGCTCTGAAAAGAGCCCAGATTGGAGAACAGCAATTTGAAATTTTAATATAAGGTTCAAAGCCACGCTTGCATTCCTTAAACACATTGTGACAAAAAGTAAAACCATTATTTTTTGAATTTGCGTGGAGTTCAGGGAATGATATTCCTCATAACTTACCTCAAAGTCAAACACCATAAAGGTATTTAAACATTTTAAAAGGACACCAGAAATGTTCTAAAAGTTGCAGGCTTGTACACTGTATTGTATGAGTGCCTTAGCAAATGAACTGTGTATAATTTACAAAAACAGCTTTATGCCAGTCCAGCTTTGAAAGGGTTTTCACCTGAGAATAAGAGATGTTTTGAGAGAACGCTTCATAAATAACCGGATGTCTGAATCACTAGTGTAGCTGCCAATGACACAGTTATTGTAGAAACATTTTCCATAGCTCAGTTTCTGTTAGAATGAATTTGAAATTTTTTTTTAGTGAAAATTCAAAGTAGCTCCGTATCCACCTACTCATTTTAATAGCAACTTCATTTATTCAGTGACTACCTTGCCTGTAAATAAGATTTGTACAGAAGAGCTTAAAAAAAAGCATCAACTGATTTGATCGATTAATGGGGCCACTTTGCGAAGGTATTACAGTGCCAGAGTTCCAAGTTATTAACATTCACATACATTTATTGTGTTCTGGATTGTGAAAAGAACAAAGTATGCCTGTCTTTGTTTGATTGTACAGGTTAGTCAGAAGTCGACTCAAATCAACTTAGGAGGAGCTTTTGCCTGGAAAGTCAATTTTCCTGCTCCTCAGATGCTGCCTGACCTGTTGTGTTGTTCCAATACCACTCTAAGCTAGACTTAAATCACAACTTTAACCAAGCAAGTACCAGCCAAAAACTTGCAGGTGTTCTCATTATTGCAAAGTGTAAATTTCCAATCTGAGATCTTTTTAATAAAAGCTGAAAACTGGATGATAACATCAAGTAACTGGCTATAAATCTAACTCTTAACTTTAATAGAACATGACTTTGAAACTCAGGTGGAAATGACTAACCGTTGTGACTATTCATGCTTACAGGAGTAATAGAACACTTTATAGTTCAGTGGAGTAATCGTTAAAGAGAACAATGGAATGTGTATCATGAATTGATCAACAGAATTCCTATTCAAATCTGCAAGATAGACTTTAAAGAATATAAAGTAAAACAATTTTAAAAATTATGAAAGACTGACCTAGAATGCAGCATTATTTTGTATTTGTGTGTTGAATGTTACCCAAATAGGATAAGAAAGAAAAACAGAAGATGAATCTAGTATGGATGAAAGTTGACACTAACATTTGAATCAAGTGGTCATCTTATTTGTATTGCCCAACTTACATTATAAAACTAAATCAGATCAGACATCTTCAGGTACAATTAATCTGTGTTATGGTATCAAAGTATTACAATGCCCAAAAGGCAGCCATGACTCCCTTAAAATATGCTGCTCCTGATGCTCGCCTTATACTCTACCTCCAGCATCACCACACATATTTGCTTCACACACTGGATGATAGCATCTGGCATCCCAGAGATTGTCACAGCACGCTCAGTGGAATTAGGCAGCATGTCCCCTGCTACCTGGACTTGAGCCCCTGTTGACTGCAACGAATAAAAAAATGCATAGATTAAAGCCACAGATGTGGTGCCAGAGTCTGGAAGAATGACAATTATTTGACCATAATTTGCATCTAGAAGTCCTTTGTGCCAGTTCAATGAAACATGCCTGCATTGTAGAGTTGACACATTTCACTAAGTCTGTGCACCTCAATATGCAGATGGCCAAAATTTCAAAATATAGGGAGAACACAGCATAATTTATCGTAATCCTAAGTAAAATTTTAATAAATCCATTACAAGTGTTAAAACAAGAATTTAATGTGCTCCCTTAATCACAAGATAATCTTCATGTTAATATTGTGTAAATTACATAAATTCCAGTTAGGCACTTAGTGACATACAAATTGTTTTTGTATTAATACAGCAGCTAATTCAATACACCATGCCCAAAGTGCACAACACCCCATACTGAGGTTCACTCAACAGCTTGTTCTCCAAGCTTGGCAGGACTTTGGAATGACAATGGTGTCAGGAAGGCCAGTGCAATGGGCCACCTTCTGTCAACCTCTCTGAAGACTGTCACATGCTTCATGCCCAATGGATTAACAATCACGAGGAATGTATCTCTAGACACTAAAATGAGGACCAAGTTTGACAAGGCCATAGCTGCAACATCAGGAGGAGAACATGGCTAGATCTACATGAGAGGGGCTGACGTGATGGACAGTATCAAGTTCCAAAGAGTGACAATAACAGACCACCTATCCTAGGCTTTCCACAAATACACAATGTCTCTTCTTCCTCAGGCAACTCAGGCAAGTTTGCATTTCCATAAGTACACTCTCCAACTTTTACAGATGCACCACTGAAAGCATACTGCCCATGTGCAGAACAGTCTGGTGGGCCCAGGACTGTAAGAAACTGCAGAAGGTTGTGTGCACAGAACCAGACTATCACAGAAGCCAACGTTCCATCCATGGACTCCATTTACACAGCCCGCTTCTGCAGAAAAGCTGCCAACATCAAAGATCCAAGGCATCCTAGTAACACACTCATACAAACTCTTTGGTCAGGCAGAAGGTGCACAAGTTTGAACATGCACTAATAGATTCAGGAGCAGCTTCATCCCCGCCTTCATTATGCTGATGGATGGACACTAACTTCAAATAATGTCGATCTTGCTAATGTCTATCTTGCCCAGCACATGCCATGTGATGTAACCTGTATGCCTCCAAGTATTTTTCTTCACCCTAAAATCTGTATGTCCTTGCTTACTATGATCTGGCTGTACTGTTTGCATTTAAAGCTTTTCACTATACTTAGGTATACGTGACAATAAAACAAATCAACACTGAACAGTGTGGGCCAACAGCAACTTAAAGGAAAATATGAAGATGCACGTGTATTAAGTTTGTATTCAACATTCTCCATTACATCAATGGAGCATAGACAACTTATGCAAGCCAGGAAAAGTAGCTTTCACCTCAATTGCTCAAGACAAATTTCAGGGACGTTTTGGGAGGCAAGTGCTAAATATGCAAATACTTCAACATGCAGGGATCTCCAGCATGTTGTTTTTGTCAGTAAATGCACGCATTTGCTGGGTTATGTGAACCAAATAAATGACAGACACGTCCTCCAGACAATCTGAGGAAAGTTTTCACTGGCATTAAACCAACAGATCATCCATATCTGCAACACAAGGACATTAGCAAGAGACACATCAACATGACGAGGATCAGAATCTGCTTACACGCAGGTCTTGCTGCTGACCGGAGTGCCCAGGGACGAAGTCAGGAAGAGCATGGACAGAGACGATGTGAAAAAACAGAAAAGAGATCCTTAGGGGAGAAAAACAGCAGCCATTTTGGCCAATGCTGTTTACTTGTACCCATCACTCAAAAGTCAGTCTTTATAGCCACAACAGGTAATGGTCAACAAGGAAGAAGTGACATGGATCTTTGGTGCAGTCCATTGTTTCCTGAAATGGACAAATGCCTTACACTACAAAAACAAAATTTTAAACTAGTTTATAACCAAACCTCCTCAAGTTAGGAAAATTTGAAAGCAACCCAGTCTGGTCTTATCGTGACCGAGGAGTCGGCTCTTGAACTGGGATGACTAAGTTTAATGCAATTTCACTGACTAAACTGCCCTGCAGCAGATTAAGAAAATGCTTTTGTTGCCTTTGGGGCCAAAAAAAAAGTGGTGAGCAGTGGAATACTCTGTCTGCAGATGTTAAACCATCCATTAGCATAGCTGGTCTCATACTTGAGCATTATTTTTGAATTATTCACTATCTTACTAGCATGACATCTATAATGCTACAGCAGCAAAAATGGCAGCAGTGCATTGCTTTGGTTTCCAGCCACAATTTTTTCAAAAGTTAGGACTGGGGTCCTTGGAAACATGCCATTATCTGCAGCAGGAGCTTGAAAACATACTAGCATTTATAGGGAGTGCCTCAAGAAAAATGATTGAAAATACTCTTTTCGTGACGCAGTTTGTATGGTTAAGGTCTTCAATTTTATGGAGTGAAATGTAAAGCTGGGATTATTCTATTAGGAACAGAAAAAGCTAAAGAAAGATTTCATGTCTACCAAGCCCCTCAAACGAAGTGGTTTGCTAAATCAAAAGAATAATTGTTTCAAAAATCAGAAAGGTCAAAAATCAGAAAATGGATAATTGCCACAAGAATCTGAGGGTAGGTGAGATTTTATTTTACAAAGTTATAATGATTGTAAGTACATTCAGCAATATTTTTTGAAAGGGAATTGGTTATTTACTTGGAGGAAAACCTTTTGAAGGATGAGCAGCGGAGGCGAAGTATACCAATTAAGTTTGCTCAAAGATACAAGGCAGACACAATGCTTTCCTGCCATCTGGTAAGATTCTGTGAACTGTCTTTGTTTGTCATCTCTGGCTGCAATCAGTTTATGTACCATTGTATCTTTAAAAAATGCACTCCGTAGCTCTCTCTCAAAGTAAAGCATTGAAGATCCCCCCCCAAAATCTTGCTATCTAGTGGCATTATTGGCAGGGGAGACCAGATCATAAGACTACTCAGACTGCAAGCTAATGACCATTTGTTTGAGAATTGGCACTGCATTAGGTACAGTGACAACTATACATCATGTTGAATCTCAACAGTAGTATTTACATCTGAAATACACATTCTACCAGACAAACCACATTCAAGCAGAGCAAAAAGCTGACCTCACGAATTTCTTTGATCTTGGAGCCCCCTTTGCCAATCAGTGATCCGCACTGACTGGCTGGTACCACAAGCCGCAGGGTCACAGGTGGTTTACTGGTGGCAGTACTGTTCGACATTGAGTTATCGATGTCCTGAAATTGTGAACAAGTAGTCTTTGTGTTATAGACAATAATCCCAGAAGAGACATCTCAGTGAGGAGAGGAATAAGCAACCAGGATTAAGTTAAGGATAACAAACTAAAAGAAAAAAACCTAAATCTAGGAAAGATTATGGCAAACCAGAGGATTGGGAAGGTTTTAAGAACTAAAAATTCAAAACAAAAAAGCACTGGTAGTAAACTTTCAAGAATCCTCAGATTCTGGAAAAGTCCTGGTGAATTGCACGAAGGTAGTAGATAGAAATTTAAAACTAAAGTTTTTTTTTGAGTGGGGGTAGTGGATATAAGGTTCAATTGCATGGAAAATCAGAAAATCAAAGTTGAGAAAGGGGGAGAGAGCAGGTGAACAGAGTTCATTTTTTGATCTTCTGGTAACAAAAAACACGAATATATCATGCACCAAGGAATCATACAAAAGTGGACAAATTTGATAATAGAACAAACTTAAAGGCGTATCTGAATACACAAAGCATCTGGAGCAAAATTAATGAGTTAACAGCGCAAAGAGAGATACGTGGGTAGGATTTGGTAGCAATTACCAATTTTGATAGACATGGTTCCAGGGAGACTAGTTTTGAGAACTGAATACCCAAGAGTACTCAGTGTTGCTTTGGAAGGATAAGTAGGAAGGAAAAGATATGTGTAGCTTTGTTAGTAAAGATGATGTAAATGCTGTGGTTAGAAATGATACCAGCACAGGAGACCAAGACATAGAATCAGTGTGGGTAGAAATTAGGGAAACAGGTCCCGAAATGGGTGCAATCCATAGGTCCCCAAACAGTAGCACCATTATGAGTCACGGTATAAACCGGGAAATGTTCAGGGACTTGTAAGAAAAGGTACAGTAATAATAATGGGCGATTTTAATATGCACATAAAACTGAATACATTAGCATAGCTAGCCTCATGGGAAAGTTAATTGAATGTATTAGAGATCATTTCTTGGAGTAGCATGTTTTGGAACCAACCAGGGAGGTGGCTATTCTGGATATGGTATTGTGCAACGAGGTGGGATTAATCACACAGTAAAGGATCCATGAGAGATGAGTGATCATAGATTGCTAGAATTTCAAATTCAATTGCAAGGCAACAAGCTGGAGCCCCACAGAAATAGTGCACGCAATTCTGGTGGCCCTCCTAGAGGAAGGATGCTGTGAAACTTGAAACGGTTCAAAAAGATTTACAAGGATGTTGGCAGGGTTTGAGCTATAGGGAGAGGCTGAACAGGCTGGAGCTGTTTTCCCTGGAGCGTCGGAGGCTGAGGGGTGACCTTACAGAGGCTTATAAAATCATGAGGGGCATGGATAGGGTAATAGACAAGGTCTTTTCCCGGGGGTGGGAGAGTCCAGAACTTGAGGACATAGGTTTAGGGTGAGAGGGGAAAGATATAAAAGAGACCTAAGGGGTAGCCTTTTTCTGCAACAGTTGGTGCACGTATGGAATGAGCTGCCAGAGGAAGTGGCGGAGGCTAGTACAATTACAACCTTTAAAAGGCACCTGGATGTTCATATTAGTAAGAAGAGTTTAGAGGGATATGGGCCATGTGCTGGCAAATGGGACTGGATTCATTTGGGGATATCTGGTCAGCATGGACGAGTTGGAACAAAGGTTTCCATGTTGTACATCTGACTCTAATAGCAGTCTGAAGTTAAACATAGGTAATTCCATAGTCAAGAGGAAAGACTTGGCCATTGTGGATTGGACAGGAAGACAAAAGTAGGACAGCTGACAAGCAGTGGCAGAAATTTAAGGAGATACTCAACTACTCCTGGCTAAAATGCTCCCTACTGAAGCACAAAGGGATTGGAGAGTCCTAGTTCAGGATTCTCTCGAGGTTAACACGCAGGCTGAGTTGGAAGGCAAATGCAATTTTAGCATTCAATGAGAGCGCTAAAATATAAGAGTAGAAATGAACTGCTGAGGTTGTATAAGGGTCTAGTAAACTTAGATCTGCACATTGGATCTTGCAAGGAGTCGACCATATCCAGGGCCATCTTTGTAACTGTATCTACCACTTATACATCCTTGTAACAATCTCTTCATAATGGCTGCATTTGAAATATTGAGTAATTTGGAGCGGTATCTAAAGGAAGCACACACTGGCCTTTTGAGGTTATCCAGAAGTTTACAGGAACAATCCTGGGAATGAAGGGCTTGTCACGTGTGCAGCAGCTGAGGACTCTGGGTCCTGAATAGAGTTTAGAAGGATGAAGGGGAAATCTCACTGAAACGGAGTATACGGAGGCCTGGATACAGCAGACATGGAGATGATTGTTCCACTAGTAGGTGAGATTAGATCCTAAGGGCATAGCCTCAGAGTGGAGGGATGATCCTTCAGAATTGAGTTGAGGAAGTATTTCTTCAGCCAGAGGGTGGTGAATCTGCAGAACTCATTGTCACAGAAGGCTGTGGAGGCCAAGTCATTAAACATACTAATCAAGAACCTTTCTTCCTCTGACTTAAGTAAGGGGATCAACATTTATGGGGAGAAGGCATGAGAAGGGGAAAAGACGACTGAGGGCTGAATGGCCTAATTCTGCTCCCACTTATGTATTTGGAATGCAATAGATGAACTGGTGGTGCAAACTGAAGTAAATTGATATGATTTTGCAGCCATTATGAAGAGATTGTTACAAGGATGTATAAGTGGTAGATACAGTTACAAAGATGGCCCTGGATATGGTCGACTCCTTGCAAGATCCAATGTGCAGATCTAAGTTTTCTATTTCCTACAATTGTCCTACGCTCTAAACTTAATAGACCTGTGTTTTTGTTTTTGCTGCTTACCTCTTATTTGCTGATCTAGGCTACTTAACCATGTGATCTGTCTGTACTGCTCGCAAGACAAAGCTTTTCACTGTGCCTTGGTACACATGACAATAAATTCAATTCAATACATAATAGGAAATGTTTACAGGGATAGAATAATATCGGTCAAACACAGGCAAATGGGACTAGTTTAATTTGGGAAACTTGACCAGTATTGACGAAAGGACCTGCTCTATGCTGTAGGATTAAAACATATTCCAGAAAGATTGTAAGAGGGGGGAAAACATCCATGGCTAAGGAAGGAAGTTGAAGATAATATAAAGCCAAAAGCAAAGGTGCATTATATTGCGAAGGTGAATGGCAGGCTGGAAGATCAGGAAACCTTTAAAGCTCAAAGGGTTACCAAAAACACTACAAAAAGAGCAAAGGTATATTATGAAAGAAAACTACTGCAAAATATAAAATGGAGAGCAAAAGATTCAAAGTGGTAAAAGGGAATGGGGTAGCTAGAGGGAATGTTAGACCCTTGGATGATGAGATTAAGGAGTTAATAGCAAGGAACACAAATGGAGTCACTAAATCGATTTTTTTCTTCTGTTTTTAAAAGGCAGAAGACACTAATGCCATTCCAATAGTAGCAGGCAACACCAAGATTATAGAAAGGGAAGACTGTGGAACAATTACTAGGGAAAAAGTACTCAAACTATTAAGACTGAAGGCAAACAAGTCCCCAGGGCTTGACAGACCCTACATCCTAAGAGCTTAAAAGGAAGTGACAAAGACAGAGGATTCAAACTACAATACTCCAAAATTCCCTGGATGCAGGAAAGTTCTAGGGGATGTAGAAATGTTAATATAAATACCTTTCTTCAAAATGAAAGGGAGACAGAAATTAGGAAATGGAGGAGAAAGAATTGGAGGCTAGAGTACTCAGGGAAATAAATACTGATGTTGTAGAAATAGTTCATGTTACAGAAGAGGACATGCTGGAGGTCTGAGAAAACAAAATGTGGATAAATCTCCAGGACCTGAAAATGTACCTCAAATGCATCACTGGAAAACTGTTAGAATCCGTTAAGGTAGTAGTAACAAAACATTTGCAAAACCAAACGCAATCCATTATAATCAGCATAGTTTATGAAAAGTAAATCATGTTTTGACTGATTTGCTGTAGTTCTTCAAAGACGTAACAAACAATGCAGATAATGGGAATCCTGCAAACATAGTACATCTGGACTGCAGAAGGCACTTGATAAGGTGCCATACAAAAGGATAATACATAAAGGTAAGAACACATGGGCTTTAGATGTAATTTATTGGCTTGGATAGACTATTGGCTCGCCAGCAGAAACAGAGTTGGGATAAACGGGTCTTTTTCCAGTTGGCAAGATGCAACTAGTGGAGTGCCGCAGAGTTTGATTCCCAGACCCCAACTATTTACAATCTACATTTATGATGTGGGGTAAAATATATTATAATCAAATTTGCAGCTGACACTAAAATAGGTGGGAAAGCAAGCTGCAATAAAGTAACAAAAATTTACAAATGAATGAATAGGTTAGGTGAATGGGCCAAAATTTCCTGTATTAGTATAATGTGGATAAGTGAGATTATCCATTCTGGATGCGGGAATAGAAGAGCAACTTACTGTCGAAACAGAAACTTCAGGGTGCTTTGGTATACAGGGATCAATGTATTAAATCAAGTACAACAGGCATTTTGGCATTTCTTGCTAAAGGAAGTATAAAAGAAGTGTTGCTACAACTGTACAATACATTACTGAGAATATGGATTATTGCATAATGCCCCTTATTTGAGGGGAAATTTAGTTGCACTGGAGGCACTTCAGAGGTGGTTTACAAGATTGAGTAGGTTAGGCCACACAAGTTTATGAGGAGCAATTAGATTAGTGTGGAAACAGGCCCTTCAGCCCAAGTCCACAATGACCCTCTGAACAGCAACCCACCCAGACCCATTCCCCTACATTTACCCCTTCACCTAACACTACAGGCAATTTTAGCATGGCCAATTCACCTAACCTGCACATCTTTGGATTGTGGGAGGAAACCGGAGCATCCGTAGGAAACCCACACAGACACGGGGAGAATGTGCAAACTCCACACAGACAGTCACCCGAGACTAGAATTGAACCCGGGTCTCTGGCGCTGTGAGGCAGCAGTGTTAACCACTGTGCCATTGTGCCACCTTATCTCATTTGGATGAATGACAAAAGGGATGGACTAAGTAGATGTACAGAGGCTTGTTCCTCATGTGGGGTAATCTAGAACGTTAGTTTTAGGATAAGGGGTAGCACAGTTAAAACAGGTAAGGAAAAATTACTTCAAAGGATTGTGAATCTGTGGAATTCACTATTCTAGAAGGTAGTGGATGCTGGGACTCAGTATATTTGAGGAGATGGACAGATTTTTAAATTAGGAACAGATTGAAAGGTTATGAAGAGTGGACAGCATATTAAATGGCAGAGCAGGTTCAAGAGGCTGAATTGCTTAATCTTGCTCCTAATTCTTACGCTCTTACTCGATAACCACAATCTCATTGATTGGTGGATCAATTTTGATGGACTGAATACCATACGTTTGCTCTTATACCTTTGGTCTTATCCAATGAATATTTTGTATTGTCTTGTCTTAGATACATATAGAAGTTTGCAGCATTTAAACACAACTTGGTCTCAGAACTGAACTCAAAATTCATACTGCAGAACCTGTCAGGGGTAATGGGGATATGGTAGTGTAAACTTCTGTTTAAACTGAGGTACAGGTAATTGAAATTCATTTTAATGGCTGCTATGAATGCAGCTATATTCCTACACACTACACAGATGCAAAGAATATTTTTTGAAAGGAGAACTTGGGTAACAGTATTTTTAAATTTCACAAAATAGGACTGGTATTAGTTTTGAACTCTATAGTTGATAGATGTTTCTTCATAAACGGTGCACCTCCTGACAACTGCAGCAAAACTAATCAAAGGGAATCTACTCTAATCAAAATGAGACACCTACACAAACCACAGCTCATTTCAAAAGAAAGGTTTATTTCTGACTGCCCTAAGCCACGTATCTTACCTCCTCAAATTTAAAGGCGATCATTGCAAATGCCTTGAATATTGCATCAGTTGGACCTGTGATGGTTACAATTCGCTCGGGACAATTTCCTTCAGAGATATTAATGCGTGCACCACTCTGAAACAGCCACAAGATGTCCAAGTTACAGCAGGAAAGCTGATCAAACTACTTGGCAAAGGCACAAAACCTCAAATGAAAGATCACAGTGAAAATTCACTTACCTCCTCGCGCATTTTCTTTACAGTTTCACCTTTCTGAAAGCAGAGATACAAAGCACGTAAACCATTCACCTATATTCTGTTCATGCTATCCTGTAATCTATGGATATAGTAGCACTGGCGATAGACTGATAAGTCAAAAGGCATGAAATTTAAAATAATGGTTGTACAACATCATGCCTTTGGAAGCAATGAAAGTCCGCAGGTTTGCAGTTAAATGGTATGAAGTCATTAGAAAGTGGCAACTGTATGCAACAGGTAGAAATGATTACTACAAAAGTAATAAACCACACATTCAAGCCAGAGAGAAAAACAGGTTAGAAAGGCTTCTCATGAACACAATTTTATGGAAACCATAAGACTTCAGCCACAAACATATCAGAATTGTCATCTGAAATATCTATGCATTCACTTAATTTTCAAATTTTGGGAATGTGATTCATAATCAGAGATCAGCAAATACAAAGTAAAATATTATACCTTTCCAATGATGCTTCCAACTTCCTGTAAGAATCAAAAGGGGAAAAGAACATAGTAATGCTTATCCTGTAGATAATTCCTCTAATAGAGCACTACTTAACTCATCCACAAATTTTTGTGGCACATTCAAACAGACTTCAAGCTGTTTTTAATAAATGCTTTAACTGCCACATTAAAATACTGCAGAAAACAAATTTATTGGATACTAACGAATATCCTATTTGAAAACCTAAAACTTCAAGCTTCTGAATTCAAGTGATATTTGATTTACTAAGTGACACTCATAGTTCAATGGATTTGTGAAAAGAAATAAACCTTGCTAGACAAATACTTACAGTAAGAACCATGTTACAGTTCCAAAAGCAAAACACATTTCTTAATAATTCTCACCTTCCTGCAAATGTCAAGGGGCATAGGTCAAAGAGGATGATGTGGGAATAGTACTGATGAGGGGGTGGGTAGGAACATACAGCATGGGTTGGGAGCGACAGGGACAACTTTTGAGCCAGGGAAAAATGCCCAGAATGACCAGTGTATGGGCAAGGGTAAACGGAGCATGCAAGTCAAATAACCAGAAACCTACAGCAAGAGGCAAATAGCAGAGATGAGTCACTGAATCATTGCTGCTCTACTTCATGCAAAAGAGTCAGTTTAAAGATTAACAGAAATCTGGGGAAAATGTCCTTTTTTTAAAGTTAGTATTTTCAGTTAATAGGAAATACTACAGAATACTTAAATGGGTACACAATTCTTTAAATTCAGTTGATCAGCAACAAACTGACAAAAGTGGCACAGCAAATATAAAATGTTAAACAGTGCTTAAATAAGCAAGCAGTGACGTGCTCTGACAGAATCATTTCCATTTCTCATTTGGAAATTTAAGGTTAAATCACCTTCAAATGAGGGGCAGGTGGGCTAGAGTGAGTTCCCGCCACCGCTTGCCTTTAGAAATTGTCAATGTGAAGTTCTAACACTCCTGTCCAGTGTTAAAGATGCTTAATACTAAGAAAATCAGTGTTCAGCAATCCTGGTTTTAGGCTACGTTAAAAATCACAACACCGGGTTATAGTACAACAGGCTTATTTGGAAGCACTAGTTTTCAAAAGTGCTACTCCATCAGGTGGCTGTTTTAGGCTGACAGAGAAAGACAATGTCCAAGTGGTAAACATCAACTTTGTTCAGTCAAGATGACAAAGAGATCAAAATTTACTTTGGCCAAATCTTATGATCACAGCCAGTGTTTCCAACCTTGACTGGACAAAAAACGTCAACCTATTTTTCAGGTTTTTCTGGCTGAGGATCTTCCAAATTTAGCCAGTACATGAATCCTCAAAAAAAAAATCAACTATGAAATGAGCAAAAGGAATCCACGTAGAAAACTTGCCTCTTTTTAAAAAATAGCAATAGCTGCTATATTCTGCTTACTTGAGTTCAAATGCCCCAAACCATCTTTGGCAAAGTGGTTAAGGGAATAGGATGGCAGTTGGGTAGAGTTGCCATCAGGTAACAAGGGTGCCTTTGGGTTAAAGGGAGCAGGGGCAGGAGAATTGGATAGTTAGGTCTCTAACGATCTTGAAACTGGAAGACCTAAGCAAATATCTAACAGAACAGCATTAGATGTCCTAAAGAATGGTGTGGGGAAAGAAAATGCCATTCCCCTACTTAACCTTCAACAATTAGGATAGCATGAAAACATTTCAAATGGTGATATTTTACAATTGCTTTATTGCATGTTTCTCTCCAAAATGTTTAATCTGTCCAATTCTTTCATTTTAAAAAGGTCAACATTTGCCATATGAGCAAATGGTGATTACGAGTGTTACACCTTCACCAAACAGAATTCAAGTAAGGGAAGAGAAACTGAACATTGCGGGTCTCATCTGACACCAGAGGAATTCTTTAAGTTTACAAAAACCAAACATATAATTTTTACGTAACACAAAATAGGTTTATGATGAGCCATAATGCAATACTCATTCGGATTAATTTAATTCTGGCATTAGCTCATTAATTATTTTGAAGAAACTCACTCATTTCAACCATGTCCCTGTTATGAAAGTGTCAGCCAGTAAACCTATTTTGACAAGTCAGTCACAGTAATTATTTGTCAACCATATAAGCATTTGCAATAGTTGGAATATAAAGTCCCTGAACACACACTCCTTGATGAGCAATATTAAATGACTTAAAGCCAAGATAATTCATTACTGGTGACCACCATCAGCAAGACAAGCATCATTGCATTCCTCTTTGTAATACTAAAACTGAATATTGACCTTCCCATGCATCAGCAGTCGGATGGTAAGGGTAACATTTAGACCGCCTTCGGTAACTTTAGGGTCCATGGTCGTGGTTGTAGTATCACTGTTGCTCGTTTACTATCAAGGATTCCTCAGGGAAAGTGTATTTGGATAGTGATGCACCTGTATGTATACACAGGGAAAACAGTATTCATAAAAGAAAAATCACCTGTAAATCACAACAATTTGCATATACAAAGACCTTCAAGGAAAGCATAGCAATTCTCTCACTCGTCTAACAACCTAACATTTTGCTTGGGATACTTTTAATGAGGATGAAAAAAAAAAATCAAGGTATACAAATCCCCAGGTTCATTTCAAGTAAGTTTCTATTCAAAAGGGACAAATACGATTGTATAAGGCTCTTTCAAGACAAGACTAGGTACTAAAACCAGACACTCCAACTTTAGTTTGTGGCATAAGTCACATGATGGCAAGAATATGCAATCGATACATTCAAAATGAAAACAAATTAAATTAACTGATTATCCTTACTCTGAAGTCTTGAGCAAGTTTCAAACATGCAGATAAACTTACCGTTCAGCCAAAAATCCAATTACAACCAATTAATCGCCTCTAGCAAAAGGCACCTATAACATACCCACAAGATGCATTTCTTTCCAAAGAAATTAGGAGCCTGACTCTCAATTTGTGGTACTAACTACACACTTGGTCTCAGTGACAACAGCATCATGTTAGCTGTTATGTCAAGGTTGACAAAATGAAATGCCCAAACAATTTTGATCTTAAAATCAAAATGTCACAAAGAAAAAGTGTGTTACTGGGCTGCTGGCTCCGTTAAAAGACAGAAAAGGAAATTAATCGAAAAGGACTCTTGACTTACAGGCTCATTTTAGTCTATAGAAACAAAATGCAACAGATTTGGTTATGGCAAGGCCACACCTCCAGGAGTTGCAGCTTGTGCTTACAACCTTGGCTGCAGGAATCCATGCTATTAGACAAGTGTGTACACAAGGTCAGAGTACTAAGAGTGGGCCAGGGAGGTGTAGGGCATTGTTCAGAGCTGAGGGGGCCTGGAATTGGAGCAGAGAGTTTGGACTCTCTGTCAGTTCTCTTTACACACACATTTGAGCAAGGCAAAGATAGCCTGGTCAGGGGAAGGGTGGAACAGCAGTGGATGAATGTGCCTTAACTGGAGGGAAGATTAAGTGAATGGATGCTCAGCAGGGAAAGAGATGATGAGTGTAGGATGAGAGTGAGTGGAGATGGGAGGCAGGGCATTAATAAGTGGAAATGGAATATGACAAGGGGAACGAATGAGTGAGGGGACTGAATGGCAATGGAGACTAGACAGATGTGTGCAATAGCAATGAAGTGTGCCTGTAAAGGCTGTGCTTGTGTTTTGTGGCTCTTTAACGTCTGGAGATTATTGTAGCGTTTCTAAGGTTTATAATTCAATGCTTGCAATATAGGTAGCTTTTCAATAACGCAACGGTTGCATTCTTGTACAAGCTTGTGATATAGAAAAATTGCATTTTAGAAACAGCGCTGCAAGTGTTGGCGTTGTAATCGCATTACAGCCAACACACGTTTTAAAAGTTCACACTTGAAAGTGTCCCCAATTTGTCAATTGTATTACAGTGAATTCATGCTAACGAAACTGGAGTCATAGAGCGAAATGTAGAGTGACAAGGAAGCCTAACAGTCACTTAACACACCCAAAGAAGCGGTGATCAATTTTTCAATGGTGAAAACATGCTTTTTTTATTAAAAGCAGCACCATAGCTTTGTCAACTTATACCAAGTTTGAACTAAATCTACTAATTCATTCGAAATGTTTGTTGCACAGGTTTTCAGATTTATCATTTTCTAATATTCACATTCAGAAAGACAATTTCACCCAAATAATTCCACCACACATATCTATCACTTCTGATCAGGCAAAAATGTCCCAGTAAACTAATATCTTTGCATGTCCAGGATGAGCCAACAAAGTGTAAACTGAAGTTGTATTCAGAATGCTTATATATAGTTCATTAATGAACTGAACATTAAAGTAGGTTTCAGAATGGTGCCTCAAATTCTACAGATGACACTTGACTAGATATGAGAGACAGGCTAAGCTAATTGTACAGTTAATTAACACAGAAGGAAATCATTTCTTTTGAAATCAGAGTGACACCTTCACAAAATCTAACCCTTCCTTAACACTAATTATTGTGCAGCACATCTGGCATTAAAACTCATCTCCTGTTACTGCACACATTTTACATCTGTTACAAACTTCATTAAAACAAGGGAAAGAGAAATTCTAAGTGGACATGCATGCTAACTTTTAAACATTGTGTCATATGATTTTCATGATTTCTCACTGAAAATATAATTTGTTTTTAATTATAAATTATGGCCAAAAACATTGATCAGGTGATTACGTTGACGAAATATGAATGTAACTCTAGTCAAACTACTCACTACTTTGTATACAAAGAGTGTATTACCATTTTAAGTAGGAAGAAAAACTGCCATTTAATTAACTTCCCTTCAAAAATCAAGTCAGCTTTTCCCAGTAATGCATATCATCCCAAGGCACAGATCAGGAGTCTTTGTTAATCCATAGAAGTGTTTTATTAGAAATCATTCCTTCTTACTTTCAGCTCATGAGAATTTGAAAATACTTCCTTATTGCTAACTTACTTTTGAGGTTATGTGGCACATGCCCTGTTCTACTCAAGAGTGCCACATACTGTTCCCTAGCTTTGCAATAGCAAGCTGTACAGAATCAATGCTTTCCTGCCCATTCTTTTCAATATGGAGTGTACATAATGAACTATTTCAATTATGAAAGTAAATACACTGCTAAAGAGCATTGATTCTTTAGAAGTCAGTACTTTTAGGTACTAAAACAAAGGATTTTGTCTTAATATTTTCCTTCAAGCGTGTAACAATGATCTATATTGACATATGATATTTATAGGTGGGGATGCAAGGGCAAAGAAGAGATAGATATAAATAGAACAGGCTGTTCAAAGTTCGATCATTCAATGGGATCAAAGATTTGGTCCAAATTTCAAATGTAATACAATCACTATTACAAAGAAATCCAGCACAGATTGAATAGTCTTGTCTGCTGTAAACATGCCAGAATTTTTTAAAATTTCAAAAATTATTTATATGTAGACCAAAAGAAGTTCAGCTTATATTTGTTAGTTTTCCTATTTCAAACTGCAATCTTTCACAACGTTTGGGTGCTTGAACATTTTTTAAAATGAAACTGATAACTCCTCCGCATGTTCCCAGGCCCAAGGACCTGCACGAAAAGTGCAATGGGAATGGATTTACAACTAGAGTTACAGAAATACTCAATATCCAGAATAGAATGTGATCATTACAGGATTACATTACCCTAATGCATGATTAATTTAATCTATTCTCAAAGGGATATAGCTCTCTTGCCCTTGGTATTCCAACACACTTTCTGGGGGCGTTTACAATATGTTCTATTTCAAACTACATCTGCTTTATTACATTATCAATAATCTTGCGCATCAATTGATACAAAAAGCAAATACTAAATAATGGAAAAGTGAGCATTTACATTTCTTTCCTTATATCTTCCATTTCCACTTATCTTATTGACTATTTATTGTAATAGCCTCTATAGCAAATGTCCACATTCAACTATGACTATCGAGTTATTAGGATTACAGCCTCAATTGAAGCTCACTAGCATGTGCAGCCAACAAGGATCCTAAAACTGCACATCAACGTTCAGATTTGCTCCTCCCTGCTAAAGATTTCTCCAGTTAACTGTCTGGCACCCAAACATCTCCCACAACTGAACACATGAAACTCTCAGATCAGATCAGACAGTGGTTGTGACCAAAATGTCCAATTCAAAAACATTACACTGCTAAACACTTGAAGCCATGTCCCCAAATATCAGTGCAAAGTTAAATTAACTACAAAATTTACATGGGATTCTTAAAGGTTTGACATTGGCATAACAAATGAAACTTTCTCAGAAGTGCTACTTGGCACATGAAATTATAGAAGCATAGAGGACATTGGTTGGGCCACTTTTGGAATATTGCTTGCAATAGATTTATAAAATCAGGAGGGGCATGGATAGGATAAATAGACAAGGCCTTTTCACTAGCATGGGGGAGTCCAAAACTAGAGGACATAGGTTTAGGGCGAGACGGGAAAGATATAAAAGAGACCCAAGGGGCAACGTATGAAATGCGCTGCCTGAGGCAGAGGAGGAGGGTGGTACAATTGTAAAAGGCATCTGGATGGGTATACGAATAGGAAGGATTGGGAAGGATTTGGTGGCTGGTGGGACTAGATTGAAATGGGATATCTGGTCAGCATGGACGAGTTGGATTGAAAGGTCTGTTTCCGTGCTGTACATCCCTATAACTAAGAGACTGCCATTTTAGGCTATCATATTTGGACAGAACACTGCTAATTCCATATTAGAGCTACGCATGTTAGTCTCTTATTCCTGTACGTTCCCTTCAGTTTTTAATTTGCTGCTTCAAGTAGATTCGGCTCAAAGGCTGATTCAAACAGATTTTAGGTCCCTTCGGTAATATATTCCACACAAATTTCAAGAATCATTTATCAAATTCCTCAACATTTCTAGCACGTCTTAAACTTAGCCTCTTTTTACCAATTTAACCATAAAAAAAGTTCACTAGTTACCCTTCAAAATCCTCAGTTTTGAGCACAATTAGATTACTCCTTAATCATCTTTGGTCTGGTGAAGAGCTACAGATATTCAAGTATATTACACAAATTTGTCCTCTCACTCTTTGCATTATCCTAATGAATTTTCTACCATTCCAAAATCCCTTCTGCACAGCAATGCAGCAATTGCATGATTTGTCATCACCTCCTTGTTTTTGTCTTCAGCTTCTCCTTGAAAAAAATAGAACCCAGAACCCAAAATGTCCTTACAGCTTTTTCCACCTGCAGACCTGTCAATGAAAATCTCAGCACAGCTCTGAATCGTATTTGTCATGCAGAAAAAGTGGGGAAAACATTCCTGTCATTCATTTCTTTGAATGTTTCCAGGAGTCTCCACTAAACAGAAACCTGCTCACCACTCTAGTCTGACTGTCCTCCTAAAACTAATTGATTTCTTCCTTAATATATTGTGCATACCACTAAGAAAACAGTAATGTTGCATGGTGCATGTCCAATCAATCCTTGAAGTCTATAAAAAGATGCCCTAAGATAGATGCTAGAAATGCAACCAACTTGACAAGGATAAGAAAAATCAATTTACTCCTTCTGTACTTTCAATCTTAAGCCATATTATCCAAGTAACCACTTTGTCTCCAAGTGGAGGTAGAAGATAACAATTACATTAATAGGGGTAGTATTACAGACCATCTGATGGTGAAAGTTGATTGAAGCAAAATGCAAATTAGAAAACAAATAAGTTAAAACTAGAAAAATCATAGAAAATTTCAAGTACCCCAAAATTAACTCGTCATAAGAGACAAATAAGATGTAGATTATAGAAAGGTGTCACTACAAATGTAGATTGGATTTTCCCTGGATCAGGTTTCTGTATACAGAAACCTAAGCAAGCACTGGCTGTTGTATCTAGCAGTGGGGAAACTAATCAGAACAGAAAGGGGAAGTAGAGGTAAAAGCAATAGTTATACATAATAGTGCTTTAGATAGTAGCTAAGGCATAAACATAGCAAAAACCAAGGGAATTGGAGAAAACTTGATACACTGACTCCAATAAAACTTACAAAGATAAAACAGAGAACCTTGACGAGAAGTTGCAAAATGGCAACAGTTAACACCAAACACATTGCACCAAACAGGAACAAACCAAACATTAATGAGACAACAGAAATAAACAAAGATAGGAGCGAACACATGACAGTAATTGAAAGAGGCATTACACAAAGTACATGGACAGCACAGCAGCATGCACAGAACACAACCAGGGAGAATGCGAATTGACTGGAGGAAAACGAAAGGCAAAAAATTAGAAGAGGTAAAGAGAAACTGTTCATAGTTATCAGAGCATAAACAAAGATATGCTGCAGGTACAAATTTAAGAAAGGAAAGTTGAGATAGGGATAGGGTTACCAAGGAATGGTTAGAATAAAATCATGGGCAACAACGGAATGGCAGAAACATATTTTGCTTCAGTATTTACCAGGGAATCGAGTCAGGTGGACTTGACATCTGAAGATGAGATTTGAAATGATATAGCTGCATTTGAAATAAGAGAGAAAGATTAAATAAACTAACCAAATCAGTGATAAATCCCTCGTCCAGATAGTGTGCACCTGTAAGTTTTAGAATCTAGCCAAAAGAGAAAACATTACAGGCATTACACTTAATGATTAAGAAAGAATACAATGATAGAGGACGAAGACATCGCTACTGCTATTTTTAATGTTGAAGTGTAATAGAGCACATTCAGGAAATAAACCAGCCCGCTTAAAGTCTGTACTGGGGAAAAAAATTGAAATCTATAAAAAGGAGCAAATAGAAAAACAAAAACAAATAATTAATCGTTAGCATGCATTTCAAAGGCACTTTTAATTAACCTTATTGAATTCTTTCAGGAGATAACAGTAGGTGGGGTAATGCAGTAGATGCAATATTTCTGAAAAGCCTTTGATAAGGTACCACATAGAAGATTAACAAATAAGATCACAACATATGGTTTCGGGACACACGTAACAGTATGGATAGTAACTTGTTGCAAGACAAAGCAGTGGAGAGAGAAATGGGTCACCATTCAGATTAATGGAAAGTTGAAAGTGAAGTCCCACAAGAATCAACATTAGACCCATTGCAATTTGTAATTTACATTAATGATTTAGATTTCAAATCAAAATTTCCAAGTTTGCAAAGTATTTTAATTTTAGAGGGATAGTCAAACTCTGGAATCTGCAACAAATTAAATGAAGAGTCATAGAATTACAACACACAAAAGACAATTACCCTGTTCTTTATGTTTTCTGAACATATTTCCATTTTGCCTCCAAAGTTTACAATTAGCAAATGAATTTCAACAGAAGTTGAAAGATCATATCTCTAAGAAAACAGAGGCCACATAACCACAAAAGAATGAAAAATAGAATTGTTGGAAACTGGTAATTTTCACAGGTGGTGGTCCCATTCTTTTGGCGCACTGGTATTGAACGTCTTCAGGACAGATTTCTTCTTTCATTCTCATACCATAAGAAATAGGTGGTGAAGTAGGCAGTTTGATCCCTTAAGCCTGCTCTGCCATTAATAGTATCATGGCTGATCCGATGACATTCCTCAAATCCACTATCCTGCCCTTTCCCCAGAAGCTTCGATTCCCCTACTGATCGAGAATTTATCTTAGCCTTAATTGTACACCACACCCTTGCCCCATCACCTTTGTAGTAAAGCGTTCCTAAGACGCTCAATCCTCAAGAAATTCCTCCAGTCTTAAAGTGGCACCCCTTTATCCTGAGACAAACCCTTTGGTCTGCAACTCTCCTGTAAAACAAAACATCCTCTCAACGTTAACCCTATCAAACTCCCATATATTTCAAGAGGAGATCACCTCTCATTCTTCTTAACCTTTGAGTAGAGTCCCATCCTGTTTCACCTTTGTTCATATGACAATCCCTCCATACCAGGGATGATCCTAACAAACCTCTGAATCACTGCCAATGAAATAATATCTCCACATTAGGGGACCAAAGCTGCTCACAGTATTCCAGATGTGATCTCATCAGCACCTTGTACTGTCACAGCAAGACTCCCTACTCCTATAACTCTATCCTCTTGAAATAAGGGTTAACTGAATGACAAAGGTGGATACGTCACCTAGACCAGATGGACTACACCCTAGAGTTCTAAGGGAAATAGCTGAAGAGACAGATCACTAACGCCTGCACTCTCCAGAATCACTAGAATCAGCAAGGGTCCCAGAGGACTGGAAATTGCTAAATTGACACCAGTGCTTAAAAAGAGGGTAAGGCAAAAAAATGGACAATTATAGACCAATTGACCGAACCTGGGTCATGGGAGAGTTTCTGGAATCCATTGTGGAGGATAACATTTCTGAATACTTGGAAGTATATGGTAAAATAGGGCAAAATCATCATGGTTTCATCAAGGGGAGGTCATGTCTTGACAAATCTGCTAGAATTCTTTGCAGAAGTAATTGCAGGTTAGATCAAAGATAGCCTGGACTTCAAGAAGGCCTTTGACAAGGTGCTGCACAGAAGTCTGCTGAGTAAGAGAAGGGCCCATGGTGTCAGAAGCAAGGTGCTAGTGTGGATAGATTGGCTGACAGAAAGCAGAGTAGGGATAAGAGGGCCCTTCTCAGGATGGCAGCTAGTGATGTAGTGTTCCGCAAGGCTCAGTGTTGGGAAGACAACTTTTTACTTTATACATTAACAATTTAGATGAAGGAACTAAGGGCATTCTGGCTAAGTTTGCAGATGACAAAACGATAGGTAGAGACAGATAAGCATTGCAGCAGCAGGGAGGGCTTTAGAAGAATTTGGACAGTTAGGAAAGCAAACAAAAGTGGCAGATGGAGTACAAAGTAGGAAAGTACAAAGTGGGAATTTGGTAAGAATAGAGGCATGGCCTTTTTTCTAAATGGGGAGAAAATTCAGAAGTCTGAAGTGCAGAGTGACTTGGGAGTTCTAGCCCAGGATTTTCTCAAAGTAAACTTACAGGTTGTGTCAGTAGTCAGGAAGGCAAATGCAATTATGGCATTTATTTGGAAAGACTTGAATATAAAAGCAGGGTTGTATTTGAGACTAAAAGGTTCTGGTCAGACCACATTGGAGTATTGTGCAAACTTTTGAGCCCCATATTTCAGGAAGGATGTACTGGCCCTGGAGGGTGTTCAGTGGCAGCTAATGAGAATGGTCCCAGGAATGAAAAGCTTAAATACAAGGAACACTTCAGAACTCTGGGTCTACACTCTATGGAGTTTAGAAGGATGCGGGAGTGGTCTAATTGAAACTTAGAATACTGAATGACCTGGACAGAGTGGATGTTGGGAAAATGTTTCTATAGGGAGGAGAAACTAGACCAGAGGGCACAGCTTTAGAGGAAAAGGAAGACATTTTAGAACAGAGATAAGGAGAAACTTCTTCAGCCAGAGAGTCGTGACTCTGCAGAATTCACTGCCACAGAAGGCTGTGGATGCCAGGTCATTGTGTGTATTTAAGACAGATAGATAGGTTCTCATTTGTCAAGGAGATCAAGGGTTTCGAGGAGAAAGCAAAAATAGGGTTGAGAAAACCTATCAGCCATGAATGAATGGTGGAGCTGACTATGGGTTGAATGGCCTAACTTCTGCTCCTACGTCTTATGGTCTTATTCCATTTGCCTTACTGACTACCTGCTGCACTTCATTTACAAGTATGCACGAGTCGCTTTGTGTTTCAGATTTCTGCAGCTTTTCTCCAGTTAAATAATATTCTGTTCTTTAGTTCTCCCTTCCAAAATGAACTGCCCATTTTCAGCCCATTTACCAACTTTTTGTTCATTTACTTAACCTATCACTTTCTCTAAACTATTTGTATCCCTCTCAACCTACCTCTCCATTTGTTTTAGTGCCGATTCGGCTACATTACAATACATGTGTTAATGACTCGGAGGAAGGAAGTGAATGTAAACAGTTGTGGTTCCAGGACCAATTCCTGTGGAAACCTACTGGTCAGGTTTTCATTAACTATTCCTTCACTGCAACACATTTTTGGTAAGTTGCACATTATGACTTTTAGCTCGAAACCAGCTTTGTTCTTCATTCCTTTTGCTCAGTTTGTGACAAAGACTGTCAAACGTCCATGCATTATCTAGACAATATGTCCACAATCACTTGCTTGACCCTCTGCAGTGACCCAAGGGGAGTAAAACATGCATTTATGAAAAATGGAGGTCATACGACAGGGAAGACAAACCTTTCAGTTCAACTCACTAATGTTGATCAGGTTTCTCAAACACCAGCCTTGGGTGACTGACTGTGTGGAGTTTGCACATTCTCCCCATGTCTACATGGGTTTCGTCCGGGTGCTCCAGTTTCCCCCCCACAGTCCAAAGATATGCAGGTCAGGTGAATTGGCCATTCTAAATCGCCCATTGTGTTCGGTCCTTTAGTCAAAGGGAAATGGGTCTGGGTGGGTTTCTCTTCAGAGGGTCGGTGTGGACTGGTTGGGCTGAAGGGCCTGTTTCCACACTGTAGGTAATCTAATCTAATCTTGTCCCATTTACCTGCATTAGCCTACATGTCCAAATGTCTTTTAAATGGTGTAACTGTGTCTGCATCTATCACTTCCTCTGGCAGTTCATTACATACACACACTACTGTGTGAAAAAGTTCCTCTTCAAGTCCCTTTTAAATCTTTCCTCTCTCACCTTAAACTTATGCCCTCTAGTTTTGGTCTTTTATCCTGAGGGAGGCCTTTGCTATTTATCTTAACCAAGCCCCTCAATTTTATAAAGCCAAGGTTACCCTCAACTTCCTACGCTCCAAGGAAAAAAGTCCTAGTGCATCCAGCCTTGATAGAACACTTAACACAAAAAGGGAATTGATTTATATGCTGAATGTAGGTATAAACATGATAATTGGTACCAAAAATTTGAGTCGTGCCCTCTGACATACAGTAATAGCCCAGATAAGAATGCAGGAGAATGTTACCAGTGTCCCCAAGAGCTAGGATTTGAGGAGGAAGTATTTGCATGAATTAAATTTGTAATCTAGATAACGAAAGTGATTTTGATTGAAATGTTTAGCAATTTGAAAGGAATTGACAGGGTAACAGAGACTTTTTCTACATGTGGGAGCATCCAGCATAAAAGGGAATTAACTTAAAAATAAGAATCCTGCTATACAGGAAATAAATATATGAAGAAATGCATGGGACCCTCTGACAGATTTTGTCTGGCTCACTTAATACTTCAAAGCCTGCGATCAGCAAATCTTTGGTTAAGGCAAGATATAAAGCAATGGAGCGTCTTAACACCAATCAGTCACGATCTTCCTAAATAGTATAGACTCACTGTTCAGTTGTAGCATCATTTGTTCAATAAAAAGCAGAAAAAAGTGTATTGAATGTGGTATTTTTCCAACGTACTGCTCCAAGTGTTAACAAACTAAGACTAAATTTGCCCTCAATTCCTTATGACGAAATAAGGACTACTAAAACAGCAACTTAAGTTAAAAATCACATAACACCGAGTTATAGTCCAACAGTTTTAATTGGAAGCACTAGCTTTCAGAGTGCTGCTCCTTCAAGTGGTTGTGGAGTACACTATTCTTATTAGAGCAACCTATGAGGATGTTTTCTGAAAATGGAATTAGTCCTGGATTTCAGGGAAACATTGCCTGTAACTTAAATATTAGAACATGATATCAAAACTTGCATTGAAAGATGTGGCATCCCAGAATCAAAATGTTAATGCTTTCTCTCTCCAAACATGCTGTTAAACCAGAGTTTCGCCAGTGTTCTCTATATTTATGAGGACAATGGGCAACTGGTTGAAATTTATGCCTTAATGTTGATATCTGGTACATCCACGGGCAAAGACTGCGAACATACCGAGAAAAAGCTTCCACATTTTTGCATTTATGCATGCATATGTACAGATACAAGAAATTTCTTGTACTCTAAAAATGGTGAGCACTTGACAGCTTGTTATTACTACAGAAAATTCAAATATGATATTTTAAGTGTTGTGACAATCTATCCTCCCCAATTTTGATGTATTTTTTGATTGTTACATTAAGGTTGCGATAATTCAATCATCAAAAACTGACATTACTGAGAAAGGAAATCCAATAACAGGTGATCAAGCTCACATTAGGACTACATTTTCTGAAGCCCAAAACTAGAATATCAAGGTCCAATTGCATGCTTCTAATTTGAAGAAAGCAAGCAGCGCTGTGTTAAAACAAATCTTCATGGTTCCATGAGCTATGTTATTGAATTAAATACGGTTCATGCTCTACTGATCCTAACCACTGCTACATTTTTTAAAAACCAAAACATTTCACATTTTTATTCATGCAACTAGATGAAGTAAATCATGATCACCTCCATTTAACAGGAGTATACAGATTACAAATTCGTACAAATTACCCAACAGAATTTATTTAATCAGAGTATAAGAGATAGAAATGCTATAATTTAGTACTAAATAGACTTGCGATAATGGTTCATAATTTAGCCATTAAAATATAATACAGACCAAAGCACTGCATTTCAATGGTTAAGTGCCATATTAAAAGAGCTTTTAACCAATAGGTAGCTTTATAAAATTTCCAGGTCATTACTTTATTGTGTCCAAACAATGGAGATTCTTCATTTCAGATTTTAGAAAGACATCATGCTTCAGTAGCAATTACTGCCATATTTCGAACAGATATGAAAAGACTGAGATCCAGATATGAGCGACTGAATTTTCTAGCCTATTAACCAACCTCTGCCATAATTGCACCTCAAACCTGGACACCTTGACTGTGCTCAAAGGCTCCAACTTCAACTTGGGAAGGGGTGGGGAACATGAGCGAGTAAGTGAAAGGTAGCAGGGAAGGAAGGAATGAATCAAAAAGCCTGAAAGAACTATACCAAGTGAGCACTTGATAAATTCCAAAGCATTAGGAGCTACATATAATCTCACTTTACAAATTCAAACAGGATGAGCTAAAAGGCAAGCAACAAGATGCCCGGACTTAATTTTAATGATTTATTGACACATAACTACAGTAAATACTGAATATTTGACAGATGCAAATATAACACTGATAGGTCTGTTTATATTAAAAAAAATACAGAGATTTCCACTTCATTGACACCGACTACAGGGCAACCCCGATTATCCTAATGATATGGGTGGAGTGTATTTTGTTTGGACAACTGTTCGTTTGGATAACGGTTTACCCAAGCGTTGAGATCTTGTGCGGATAATAGAGGTTGTACTGTATAGTATAGCAATCACAACTGTCCAAAAACCTTGCCAAGTTGCTGTAATGGATGGATCATCAACAAAGATATCACTTGTTTAAAAGTAACCAGTTTGGATTCCGCCAGGACCACTCAGTTTCTGGCCTCATTACAGCCTTGGTTCAAATACAGATAGAACTAAATTCCAGAGCTGAGATGAGAGAGAAACTACCTTTGACATCAAATCTGCATTTGAGTGTGGCATCACAGAGCCTTAGTAAAACTGAAGACTCAATGAGAATTAGTGAGGAAACACTCTGCAAATTGGCATCATACCTGACATAAAAAGATGACGGTTGAGGTTGAAGGTCAGTCATTTCATAGGATCTCTACAGTACAGGTAGAGGCCATTTAGTCCTAGAGTCTGCACTGACCTTCTGAAGAGCATCCCACCACACTTCCAACCCTCATTCTATCCCCGAAACCCTGCATGTACCATGGCCAATCCACCTGCACAATCTTGAACATTACAGGCAATTTTGCACAGCCATTCCACCTAACCTGCATAGCTTTGGACTATGGGAGGAAACCAGAACACCTGAAAGAAATCCATGCAGACATGAGGAGAATGTGCAAACTCCACAGGCACCCAAGGGTGAAAATGAACTCAGGTCCCTGTGAAGGAGGGGTGCTAACCACTGTTCTACCCCCGATACCCCAAGGATATTTTCAGGACCGCTATACAGGAGTTTGTCAGGGTAGATATTTTCTCATCAACCTTTTCAAATAGCTATTATATGCCTCTGGTGTAGATGGAACTTGTGGGCTGATAAGTTGGGATACTATCACTGCACTCCATGACAGTGTTCCTTGGGATTAATTTCTTTAAATTGACCTGTTCAGAGTTATTACTAGACATTTCTGACCCTGTCATAGGGATATTACCACTGCGCTATATAGGCTTTAATGCCCTAGGCCCAACCAGCTTCAGCTCTCCCTCCACGAACCACTTTCGCTATAAAAGTACGAGATCCAGGAGAGAGATTGGGATACAGGGAAAGAGGTGCAGATGCAAAATAGGATTAAAACAAATAAAAGGCCTGATATTTTAAAGTTTTTGGGTTGGAAACTAAATACAAACAGAAATTTGGTTTGCTTTAGTATAATCTTGCAATATTGTTTGGAATCAGGCGGTGTCTGGTTAGAAGCTAGTAAGCATTACTCAAATGAGTAAAAACTAATCAATAGTGATAATATTAAAATTCATAGAAATAGAAGAGGAAGCAACTGCTTTAAAAAGCAAAAAGGCCAGACATGTAAAAGCAGTTTGTTTCTAACATTTTTGGATAATTCATCTTTACTTCATGACATTTAGGAAGCTTTTAAGTTTTCAATGCCAAGTTTCTACTACAACTTCATGGAATTTAAGACAAATTGTGTGTAGAGGCACAATACTGATTCAAAAGGTAAAGATAGAAATGTGCAATAAAGAAATTATTCTTTAATGTGGCTCTCACAAGAAAACACTGTCCACTGGGATTAGTGCTAGGACCCCAGGTGAGGAGTATTTAGTCATAATATAACACCGCAAATGTGGACAAAAAAAAACTCAACTGTAGCCAATTTGAGGAATGAACATGTGTTATGATGAGTAAGAAAAGGCCATTTGATCTAACTAGCTCCATCCAGAGTGCAAACTGTAAGGAGGCAGATTCAACCTGACCCATTAAATCCATGGGGGTATGATCAGTTATAAGCAAATCTCAAGTTAATCTTTCATGCTTCTCTAAACTCTTATTCTGCCATACAGGGATAATCAAACTTAAAATCTAACCTTTAGGCAAAATAAAGACACAATGAAATATGGGACATTTGTAAAGGACAACAAATGCTGGAAATGATCATTCTTATTCTAAACCTGATGAGTAAGTTTCAAGTCTACAATCTTCTGGTGGATCTAGAAGCAGATGTAATAGGTTTTAGGCACAGACAAATGAATTTTGGGGGGTGGGGGAGAAGAGGGGAAGGAAAAACAGAATGAAAGGTCTACAATCAGGCTGTACACAGTAAATGGAATAAAGAGCGAAAATGATCTTAACAAGGTGTAACTTGAGAGGCTAGGCACAGCATGGTCTGACCAGCTGTGAGACAGACAATTAAAATGGCAAGACACTGGAAGCTCAAAGTCATGCTCACAGGCTAAACAAACCGTATCCAGCAAGCAATCACCCAATCTGTTTTTGTTCTTCCCCCTAGTGTAAGCTGACTTTTGAGCAGTAAATACAAGTTACTGAAATGAAAACACAAGTAAATCACTATTTCACCTGTAAAAGCTGCTTGGGTTTTCTCTTATGGAATTAAGGAATAGGGTTCAGTGACACACTGGACAGTTTTTGTCCATCAAGAAGCAACTGCGTAGGCTGAGTTTGCATTCTCTGGATACAGAAGGATAAGGGATGAATTCATTAAAAAATAATATTATGAGCAGGGTCGATGCTTCATGGATGGCAGAGAATCTAAAATCTGGGGTTAGTGACTGAAGAGTTGGGACATTTAGGACTGATGAGAAATTCCTACATTCAAATCAGTATACAGCTTCGGAATCCTCTCCCTCAAGCTATGGCTTCTCACAAAAACGTTCAATCTGAGACATGGTTACGTGAGGAATTAAGAAAAATAGGGACAGTACAGGAATCTGGGGATTAATCAATCATTGGACTTCTTGAATGTACAGCAGCCTTGAGGATCCCATGATCTGCTGTTGCTCCTATTTTTAGATTTTAAGTCTGATTAATGAATTAATTCTTAAAGTCCAGAAGGATATTTGTACTCAGCTGTTCAAAAACAAAATGTATCCTGTGGTGGAATTCAGTATCCAATAGCACAGATCTAAACTCCAAAATTAAGCAAGGTCGTGCTCAGAAATATAAATTTTTGCAACACATCATTCTCTTTTCATTTGTAATTGGAAATTAACCCCAGGGCCTCAGTACAGCAGATTAAAAAGTACAGCATGACAGATTTGTCAGGTAACAGCAGAATAGGTTGACTGAATTTTATGTTTTAAAAAGTGGAGTTAAAAAAGATTAAAAGTAAACAAAAATTAAAATTTATCAAGGAATAGGCAATTCTATCAGACATCCACTTAATTCTATCTAATCATGCACATACTACATTATGTCCTCGTTTCCATACTGGCTTTAAAAGGCTTGTTGATAAAATTTATGGAAACTGCAAAGTAAGCCAATGACATCAATACATAACTTAAATACCAAAATTCTAATGGTTAAATTCACAAATCACTATGATAGAGAATAGATTATATAAATAGAAAAATGCCAAGCATATAGAAATACACCAAAAAAAACTAAGGCACCATGCCTATGCCCCTATTAATCACCACTGAAACACTTAGGTTAATGATTGCTACTTTGGAGTGCGTCCTGAAAATAATAATTTTATATTTTACGACACTGAAAATTCAGCAAATTTTCGTATAACTGTAAAAGGAATTAAGACTAGGTATATTAAAAATGCAATTAAAAGAGCGCAGAGTAGAGAAATTCTCAAATCTAATGCACTGAGCTTCGAGAAAGGTTTATACCATATTGAAATTATTCAAAAATAAAGAAAACTCCTTTGCCAAGGTTTTATCACTGATTTTTCAGTGTGGCACATGTAAGAAACCCGAGGAAATTATGCAAACCGTTAGCCTGAAAATACATATTTTTGGAGCGCATTCTGTATGGCAGTGACAGCTGGCTCCAGAGCTGTCATTTCTAATCAATCGTCTTCAGCGTCTTGGAGGTCAAGCTAGACAAGGCTGCCATCACCTCCAGTGTCAACTTCCTTTTCCCATTCAATCATATTATCTTTAAAACAAACTAAGGAAAATGCGGTTGTTCCCCCAAATGTACATTTGAAATTTAAGCTATTAAATATATTTAACATTGTTTAAGTTATCCAAAAGCATTAAGATGTGGTATTTTAACGCTAGCGGTCAATGGATTGGAACTAAACATAACCCTTTAAGTGCCATAAAGCTATTACTACCATTCATACTGTGCCACATTAAATGAGTTGCTAAAATGTCCATGGTAAAGCAGACAAGCTTATCTCAATTTACAACTTAAAAACGAGAGATTTTCAGAGATTGGCATTTGTTTTAAAAGTTAGTTCGCTCCAAATCAGAACAAGTCACTCCACATTTTCGGATTACTAGACATCACTTTCAGTCCAATACACTTTAATGGGAGTTTTGAGTTAACTGCGATATGTTAATTCTCGACAATAAAATTCAGTCCAAAAGCCATAATTAAAACCCTGGGCTATCATTCGAAGTGTGATTAAGAGGAAAAAGAGGAATATGGATGATATTTTGATTGCAATGGTTTGTTGGCAACATTTTTTTCCGCTCATAATTTTAGTGTGGCAAAGAACCAGCTAAGACGAGAATGTAGGGCACATTCCATTATAATTCTGCACTTAGTTAAAAAGGCAACATGGTGAACTCAAGATGAAAAACATGACCAATTGTAAAGATTAAAACAGGATGCCAAAAAGCTGATACTGAAAGAAAACTATTTCACAAGGCAGTTGAGTGATATTGAGAACTCAATTTCCCAACAAGATTTATTTGCAACATGGAAATAAAGGCATTACAGTAATAGTCATCCAAGATTGGTTAATTGTCATGCTGTTTATTTTGTTACAATCTGTCAATGAACTATTGATACATGCTAATTGATATATTTTGGGTTATTCAGTTTTCAGATTCTGATCCAATTATAACTTCCAAAATTCCTGAAGTTTCCAAATTTCATGAACACCAGAACTCTCAAAATGCGTGCATGAAGTTAAATTAATGCGTAATGTTAGGGACTATTCCAAACCCTTTAAACCTCATCAAGGATGGCCTCAACCCTAAATTTTACTTTATTTAAAAGCAAGTGAAAGGTGCTACATTCCAGACGTCACTTGCTTGGTCAAACTACTAAACTTTAAGCAAATCACACATATTCTTAAGAGTTAAAATACAAACAAAAAAGTAGGCACAACTATCAAAATACACAATAATATATTATTTGACTACTACTCAACTATTGCAATATAGTGGCATCCTATAAACACACCCTTGGCAAAGACAAATTCATCAAAACAGATTGGCTCACTATCTGCAATCCAGGAGTAAGCAAAAACTAAAAAGTGAACTTAACAGCAGAGACAGAACAAGCTTTTTGCATCAGAGGAGAATTGTATCTTGCAGTTTTAACTTCAAAAACTGTTTTATTTTTGCATTCACATTCCACCCACTCACGCTTTTGTCTAATTTTTAAAAACCCCAAAAGCTATTTACTGACGTCCATGGAGTAGACACTTCTCATCAGGTTTACAATATGGCTAGATTTCAAGAGTAACAAGACAGACTAATCCCTCTTAAAAGGTACATAACGTACTAGCAATTAAATAATGTTGGTAGTTTCATTTAGCATCTTCTTAATGCATGTTGCTGTAGTAAGCAGCTCAAACACTGGTCAGTTTTTATGTATTGCGCTGGACATTTATAGATCTAGTGTAGTGTTTAAGAAAGGGGAAAGTGAGGACTGCAGATGCTGGAGATTAGCTGAAAATGTGTTGCTGGAAGAGAGCAGGTGGTCAGGCAGCATCCAAGGAGCAGGAGAATCGACATTTCAGGCATGAGTCCTTCTTCAGGAATGTTTAAGACCACATTTTATTAATTTAGTTTTTGACTAGACAAATTACATTGTTTTAGTCCAAGGATTAACAGATGGTTACAGTTTAAAAATGCTTACTGCAGCAAACAAGTTGTATATAATGCTACACTTTCTAGAACAAAGAGCAAGAACAGTTATAGTAGAGCCAATGGGGTTCTAAATTAGAGGAAAAATGCTGGACAATGTGGAGTGGCTCCTGACCAGGTGATCAGGACTTGTGTTGGGACAGCGGAGAACCACCTAGCCTTCAGTGAGAATGCACTAAAAAAAACCTTATGGAGGTACTGAAATGTCTCCAATAATAGCTTGCTGTCTTCCACTTATTTCACTCTGGAAATCTTCTGTTGAACAGGAAATAAAATGCCTTCAAAAGGAAATGCAAGGCCAAATTCTTAAACAAACAGTGCAAAGAAAATCAATGCGCAAAGAACATCGTGTCAATAGCAAAGAACTAAAAGCAACTGGAACAAACAAATAGCACCAGCCTAGATTCAGGATTTGATGAGCTATCAGACACGGGCGGCACAGTGGCACAGTGGTTAGCACTGCTGCCTCACAGCGCCAGAGACCCGGGTTCAATTCCCGCCTCAGGCGACTGACCGTGTGGAGTTTGCACATTCTCCCCGTGTCTGCGTGGGTTTCCTCTGGGTGCTCCAGTTTCTTCCCACAGTCCAAAGATGTGCAGGTCAGGTGAATTGGCCATGCTAAATTGCCCGTAGTGTTAGGTGAAGGGGTAAACGTAGGAGGATGGGTCTTGGTGGTATATGCGTCGGCGGGTCGGTGTGGACTTGTTGGGCCGAAGGGCCTGTTTCCACACTCTAAGTAATCTAATCTATTCTTTTTGTTTCAGGGTACAAGGGTGGGACTCAAGAAAAGATAAAGTTGTGAAATTCAGTTAGTAATTCAGATTTGCTAATTGCCATTGTTTGAAAACAATTTGTTCATAAAGCTATTTTCTTGTACAGAAACTTGAACAATTTTATGTTAATCAAATCGACTGTGGATTGCAGCAGTTTGACTGAACATTTCCACATTTGCGATGACATTGGAAATCAAGCCTCTCTATTCCCAATGCACTACTCAGACATGACAATAATGACTGCATGGTTATTTTGCAGGGCATAACTTACTTTCACCTGTATTATTCTAAATGAGGTACATACATTTAGGGAGAAATTTTAAGGGCACTACTACATAGTTGACAGCTTATACAATGTTCAAAGGGAATGCTTTGGAATTTAGCTTATGGAAAATCCAGAACTGCAATGCTCTGCATGCATGCTTAAAATGCCTATCCTAGAAGAGGGATTTTGGGAAATTACCAATGTCAGATACACATACAACTTCCATTTTAACAATGGATTAAATGTTTAATTGAGGTAAGCTAAGTTTACTATTAGTAAATTTAACGTAAAGCCATTCGTAATGTAATTCAGGAAAAGATCCACATGAGTTCATATTTAGAGTGGTAGGATGGTACAAATTAGTTCATTGTCCCATTAAAAAAAAATGCATTCCTGGTCATGACTGGTTCTGGTAGTCAAACAGCTTGCTAAGAATTATTGTAGAGATTTGCAGCTGTTTGGTGAGATGCCAAAATAAAAGACCGATGCTCTCAGAACTATATCGTTGTCAATGATTTCAGGATGACAGAGAATGGCAAGACTATTTGTAATTAAACAAGATAACAGATCAAAAACTAAAGTATTTGCAAAAACTAACTGAAAATAACCACTGTCAAGAGCAATGTATTTATTTTAGGATAGTTGTGATCACTACCTCACTTTCAGATCTCAGTCAATGTAGGTACCTGCTATTTTTCTGTGCAGCCAGAGGAAATTCTCAAAGGACAGAATATAGCATTTTGCATGCAAAGACAGCCTATTATTTTCAATGCACATACCTCCATTTTCTTCAAAGGGAACAGGTGCACAAAGAAACATTGTCTCATTATATTATGAGTGGTGGTAATTTGAACTAGTGTTTATGCAAAATGACAAACTTTACATTTTAAGGTAGCAATAGGACATTGATAAGCAAGTTAACAGTAAAAGGTATTCAGAAAATACATTGATAGCTGCAATTATTAGTTTTATATTACAAAGGAAAATAAATTATGTTAAGTTTGCACTACTCAGATCACAATACTGTTGACTGAAAAACCTTTTACATCACCTAACATAATTCATCCCAAAGTGCTTCACAGTAAAGCAAGTTTCTCTTTAAGTCTTCATTGTGACATAGAAAACAGTCTATTCAAAAAAAAGCATGGTCACACAAATAGCAATTAAGTATTTAATTTTCATCAGTTGTTTCAGGTGTTCATTGAATGGTAAATCTTTACTAGCACCTGAACAAATCCCTTGCCTCTCCAGTGAATTAAAAAAAAATTTTACTTCCATATTACCTTCTGTGAGAAAGCTGTTAAAAGATAGCACATCCAAGAACAACTTCTCAATGAAATGTCAACTTAGGTTTTGCACTCAAGTCTTTGGAGTGGTCCTCACATTCACTACTTCTAACTGAGAAGCAAAGACTATCACTATTGAGCCACAGTTACGCCTCACATTTAATCAGAGGCATTTAAGTATTACTGAAGTGGACAGTGCTCAATTATTTCTTTAGCAAGAATAATAGAATGCTCAAGATTAGCACAAAACATAGGCAATAAAAGTGCTTTGTTATTTTTGAGAAAAGACCATTAACAGAGCCATTACAATATAGATAACAAAATAGAAATAAGCGTTCAAAATTCCAACAGGCATTTCTGGCTGACTATTCAAATTTAATTCCACTCTATTTAATTCAACATAACATCCTTCAGTTATCAGATACAATTAGTTTGCACAGAGGACAGCTACACTAGTACAGTAAATACCATCTGTGCCTTACAGAAAGTTTAAGAGATACATTCAATGAATTTCTGAGGCATTCTAAAATCTTTGATGCCAATACATTATGTCCAGATTAAAGAGGAGCACAGGTTACAAAGTCAAGAATATTAACGAGTTGAAATAGTGATTTATTCTTAACATTGAGACAGCAGTGCTCTTTGGTTTGATGTACTTTTCAAAAACCATAAATTGGTCAAGCTTTTGATGTAGAAACAAAATCAATTTATAAATATGGGGCTACAAACAATTAATTTCATTTTTCTGCATCTATACCTTTTACCATTTAATTTTATTCAATAACAGAACTCAAGTGCAGAATTGAATTGGAAAAGTGCTATTCAACCTAATAAACAAACTAATAATTTAACTGCACATCCAACCCAAAGTTGTCCAGCATTTCAATTAATCACAAATAACCATACAGATTACAAACAAATAGTGGCTTATTACTCAAAGCAAATATTTATCACATTGGCATTCCATAGAGTGGGATTTGAAATCTGGTCCAGTTTATAATAGAGGCAAGCCTTCCATGCATTTGTTGCATTCCAAAACATGATAAAACAAACTCAATTAATCTTTATGATTAGCTTCAGCCTGAATAGGTTAACATTTTCTTGCTTTTCCCAAACTACTTTTTGAGCATTTTAATAAGCTCTGACCAACACCCAAGTTGGAAAGCAATTTCTGGCCATTGCCAACTAAATTGCAGACCAAGATTATAACGATAAGCAGAATCTAATATCTATTATCCTGCATATAAGCAGAATACAATTGAACATTTGCTGATGTCACACCAACTCTCCCTCCATCTCTTCATTCTTCTCCCCATCCCCCAATGAATTGAAGCTCTTAACATAGAAATATTTAAACAATACGCTTACATTATTCACCTTCATTCATTTCAAATACTAACAAACTGACAAATATTCACAGTACTAAGACATATCCCAGATTTTAAAAAGCCAGCAGGTAATCCTTTGGGCACAAGACTTGGACTAACAAAAAAGATCCAGTTTTTTTTTGTTAAATTTTTGCTCTGCTTGACCATATGGCTTCAACAAGGGAGGGGGCACAGGCAAATAAATTAATGACCATACAAATTAATGACCTTGCAGTGGAAAGCTAAATATACAATAAAAATGCATTAAATTCTTACCAAATCCAACACTCCTCAGGACATTAACAATTGCTTAACATACCACAATCATTAAAATCTCAAATCAACAACTGAGAAATAAAAACTCAATGATACTATATAACATGAGAATGGAACCTAACCATTTAGATCATTTGACCAAATAGGAAAATGGAATATTTTAGTTGCGACTGTTCATGACAAAAAAAACCTTCAAAGTAATCCTACCCCCAAAAAGCAGCTCTGCTCTTGCCCCACTTTTTTTCCCGTGATGTCGATCTGAACAGATGGTCAGACAGTGCTCAACGACTGAAGGAAAAACGTTCAGACAAAATAGCGATTTTGTCTATCCCATTTAGAATAACCTGATTGGACAAAACAATCACATGATTCAGAGTCCCAGCCATGTGACAAATCTTTTTCCAAATACTCCTCTTTGGTCTTTGACTGCTATACATTAAAATCACTTATTTTGATGGCACAAACAAAAAGACCATTTCTTCGACCAAAGAGCTGCAGGCTACCATACTGCACCAAGTATCACCACAGCTCGGAAAGAGCTCTTCGCAAAGCTAAGTCAGCTCACTGGGACAGTAGTTAATCTGTTAGCTTAGAAATCAAAGTGCATTTCATTGGATTCCAAGCAGCCTTCTCATGAACACAACGCAAGACATTTTTTTCCCCAAGAAACGATTTACTGAAATATATATAGGCCTAGAACAGGAATTTTTAAAAAGTGAATGAGCACGAATGAGCAAAATGCTCAGCGACCTCATAACCAGCCACCCAGTGTCTCCCTTCAAGCCAAATGTGTCCACAACACTGCTTATTTCTGAATTTTGTGTCAGGTTTAGGAAATGCTTCATTGCATTCGTTAGGTCTTTATCTTAGACATAGACAGGTAGCATTTTAATCAAAATAATTATAAGCAAACTGCATTGTTAAGCTCATACTTTGCTCTTTAATAAATTGAATTATTTTAGCATTTAAAACGGCTCTTTACTCAATGCACATTTTAACAAAATTTCTTTTTATTTATTCATTCTGTAGAAATGCAATCATCTGAACATAGACATACCATAAATCTTGGTGCAATGTTTATAATAAGTACTAGATTCTATGATGTGCAGAGCAAACCAGGATACTACTGAACCAGAGTTTCTAGTGATCATGCCTGTTTATTCAGAGAGCCAATTTTATTAGGAGAGAACTAAAGTTTAAAATTGCAAGCACATGTTAATGCAGATCCACGTGATTAAAATTACATATTTCAAGCACTTCCAAGATCAACTTTAAAACAAGTCTGATAGGTACCTAACATCAGAATGCTTACACTGCATTAGTTACAAGCAGATAAGTTAAGTTTCATTAAAATATTAATTCTACATGCTATTGTAACATTTTACAGGCATATAGGAATATTTTTGTGTAGAAACCACACTTTTGTATAAAAGAGAGACTATTAACCATTCTGAACATAATTTTCAACCATGGAGAGATCTAACCAAAAACCAAGAGAGAATTTTAATTTATGAAGAGAGGAAATTCTAGTTAAAGGTAGGAGCAAAGATGTTGTCCTTGCTGCACAATAGAAATTGCTCAAATTGTAGGGCACATCTGTCCAAGAGAATAACTTTTAGAATGACGAAAAAAATTATGATTGTTTTCAATATCAAAATAATGGTAGGTTTAATGTGCACTATTATTGGTTCTATAATTCAAAGCCAATTGATTAGATGATGCCAGATACCTATAACTTTTCTTCAAAAGCTTGCACCATTTCACACTGAGTTCTTTCACATTTCAATTCAACACGAGACATCTACAACCACAAACTGCTAGACCATTTGTACCACTCTGCCATTTGCATCATGCAAGCCTGTGTCACACATGACTCAAGTTATCTTCTGCACTTCACCATTCCAATTTTCTCTCAAATTCTTCAAATGCTTCAGAAAATATGACTGCGGTTGTTTTTGCTGCTCAACATGGTACCAGATGCTGCACACAGTCTGTTCCATGCCCATAATGAACTTGCATATATAGGACAAAACAATATTTCTCTTCTTTCTTTCATCTTAATTAGCAGCATATATATGATATATGGCATGGATAGTCTAGGGAAGCGATTCCCTAACTGTGGGTCATGACCTTCAATACAGGTGATCAGAACTCTGGGCTTGATCTGAAATAGCTACAGCTGCAGTGGAACCCTGACTGTGCTAAAAGCTACAAATCTCCTGAATTAGGGCATAGCGCAGTACATTGTTTAATCTTTTGAGGCTCAATTCCCATTTCAAAAACAAACATCAAGAAAGCATGCCATTAAAAATCTCTGAAGATTCAATATATTGCCTCCACCTTGATCTCAGCTTTCAAACCACTCTTGGCAGATTCTTGGCAATTTTAGCTTTGAAATAGGATTTCAGTGTAAAGAAAGTTTGGGAAGCACTAGCCTTGGCCAAAGTTCTCATCTAGGGCATTAAGACAGATTAGTGAAACACCACAACGATCTTAATTCTACAGAAAGTTATGCAGTGAAATCACAAGTCAAACTAAGACAACCTGAAATGCTGGTTGTGGCAAAGTAATCAGCCAATCCCACCTGATTTGGAAGGATACCCTGATAAGTTCCAGCGCAGTGCCTTAGAATTAGAAGAACTCACATGGTCTTGCCTGACAACTTAACCATTAACAAGAATCAAATCATTATGAGAAGAATGGAGATTGAGAAACATATCAACCATGATCGAGTGGACTAATTCTGCTCCTATATAGTCTAACTGCGCCCACCAACTGTTGAAGAGTTAGAGATCAAAACCTGTAATTTTAGCCAAACCAAAGTTCAATTTGCAGTCAACTGAAGGTAAAGTGAATTTGATATAGCAAGTCAAACACCAGTGTGAAGAAAATAAAGCAGATATCACAAATGTATGGGATATCCCACCAGTGTTTGTCAACCATTCTGCAGCACAAAAGGAACATCTTTAACAGTCTGACAGGCAGGCATTCTATCCAGGTAGAGAAGAATGTTAAAGACAACTTGAGCAGAGAATGTTCCCACCTCCCACCCAATCCTGCAAAGTGGCAGAGAGCCTGAACTGCATAGAGCTCATGTGCAGCGAGAGATGGGTGGACTAATTCAAGAGAGCACACAGCATCACTTGCTGGTGCCATTGCTGAGGCAGTCCCTGTAGCAATGACAGATGATAGGTTAAATAAGTCTTGTACATCCTGAAAAATGAAACTGACTTTTTTTTTTGAAAATGTTAATGAAATTGGACTATTTTACTGCCTTTTACCAGATTGTTATTTGATGTCTAAAACCGAAACATGCAACAGTGGACAGCAAAGGAAGGAACACGTCACTATGGTCTGCACCAAAATGAAGGATGTCAACAAGCTGTCACTGGTGTCAGCAAAGTCCAAAAAGCTATGCTACTTTGCGAATGTCTAGAAACTGCCCATGCAGTAGGTGGCTTACAAAACCCATTTGGATGACTTCTAACACTGAATCACAGATCAAGTAGACAAAACATATCAATGGAAGAAAAAGAATACCATAATTACAGACAACTACCCTAACATTGAGCTTCAAGAGGCCTCCCAAAATTATGACCAAAAAACCAGCCAAGGGATCAGGAGTGACTGGAACCAAAAAGTCATCAGTAGCAGATCTGTTGGGTTATCAAGGGAAATCGGTAATGAGTACAAACCACTGAGCAGCTAGAAGGTATTCATGATGAAAACGGAGTTGAAAACACAAGATGCCACAATCACCAACTTCTGTCATGCTGGGTTTAAACATGCTTTGACTGTGCAAGACACCAAGAATGAGTAGCAGGATTGCAAAGATAAGCAACCCAAATGACAAAGTTCATCTCAGACCTGCAGGTAATTCCAGTGGAATCAACCATGGAAACACAAGCCAATGTGAATTATGTATCCTAAATGACAGATGGAACAACTACAAATGCAACACGTTCATCAAATGAAAAGCATGACGACCTTAGTGATGAATGTTTGTTCACCTGCGTGTTTCTGTCTTGCCCGGCATTTTAAGTGGATAAAAAGCAACTGGTACAACACTGTACACATTCCAATAACTTTAGTTCAAGTTTCAGTGAGAACTGTTATAGCTCAATCTGAGGAGGAATAGAGTCACAGATGTACAACAGCAAAACCTGGATTTCTGCATTTCAAATGTGCATATGTAAAAGCCAGAAATTGCTGTCCCATTTACTCAATAATGGTGAGCACTTATCAGTGCAAAATCTAGGTTAATCAGGTTAGTTTTGCTCACTGAGGAATAAATATTGCCTATACATCCAAAGGCAGGACAGAATCTCAAGTTAATTCAATTGAGGTTCATTCTCTCTCTCACAACAACCACCCCTCAGTACAATATTGGTTTGCATCAGCCCAGAATTCAGGATCAAATCTCTGGAATCTGGCTTGAACCGACAACCTCTACTCAAATGCATGAATGGCCACAGCTATGGACAATACCTTTGAGGTCATGATGTTGATGCTTGAATGATCACTCCCATCAGCTGCCCCAAAATACAGTATGCACCTCCTTTTGGAGGTAAACATTGACATTTATTATATAGGCCTGCCGCACAGGTGATCTTTGAAACACTGGTTAGTTTGGCTGTGTGAAGTCCAATGTCCAAAAAGCTAGAGAATGATAGGCTCCAAAGGATACTTCGACCTATATACTAGATCAAAAACAAAGATGTTCTCTTAAACAGACAGTTACTGCTTTTCATTAAACTAAAGGATGCACACAGACGACCCATTAGTCATTTTAAAGGACCAGTTCTCAAAGTGCCATCATGCCTTCTCCTTTTGATCCTACGCTTTATTCTGTTTCAAATAATTACCCTATTCCCTTTGGAATACCACAATGGAATCTGCCTTCATGATACCCTGGCAGTGCATTCCAGAAGCTGCATGCAAAAGTCTTTCCCCATATCAGTTTTGCTCTATGATGTCAAACCTGCATCTTCTCAAATCAATTTTACAAAATGAGAACATTTTTGCATTATCTACTGTTCAGACCTCTCTAATTTAAACACTTAATTCAGATGATCCTTCCACTTCCCCTTCTACAAGAAGAACAGTCATAGCTTTGTTAATCCATTTCAGGTTCAAACCTCTGCAGTCTTTCTAACGCCCAAGGCCAAACTAGTACCTCATACAAAGTCAACACATTGTAACAATCATAAATAATCCCAATACATAAATCTAAGGTAATTTGCATTTTAACTACTGGCTTAAAAACAGACAACAGAAGTAGACCATTTGGCCATTCAAGCCTGCTTTGCCATTCAATATGATCATGCTAATCAATTAATTACCAGTTCCTGCTTTGCCCCATATCCCTTAATGCCTTTAGCCACAACCGCTATATCCAACTCCTTCCTGAAGTAATAAAATGCTTTGGCCTAGGCTGCTTTGTATAGAGAATTCCACAGGCTCACCACTCTCCAAGTGGAGAAATTTTTCATCACAGTCCTAAATTGTTTACCCCACGACCTTAGACTATGACCCCTATTTCTGGACTCTACCATCCTTCCCACAACCACCTTGCCACCTCCTGTTATAATCTTAGGTTTTGAGGGGACTCCCCCCTCAATTATCTGAATTCCAGCAAATAATCCTAACCAATTCAGTCTCTCCTCATAGGAGAGTGTCAACATCTCAGGAATCAGTCTGGTCAACCTGCACTGCACTCCCTCTAGAGCAACAGCACCCTTCCTCAGATAAGGAGACCAAAATAGCACAGTATTCCAACATGGTCTCACCAAAGCCCTGTACAATTGTAGCAAGCCGCCCCTGCTCCTGTAATCTCACCTTCTTTTGAAGGCCCACACACCATTTACCTTCTTTACTGCCTGCTACACTTGTGTGTTTACCTTTGGTAACAAAGTGTAAAAGGTCATCTTGGTTTTATTGCACATACCCCTCTCTCAGATTATCTGGCTATAAATTATCTTTCTGTTTTTACTCCAAACTGGATAACATTTCATTGCATCAGCCAAGCATGTGCCCACTCACTCTCAACACCTTGTGGGTGGCACAGTGGTTAGCACTGCTGCCTCACAGCGCCAGAGACCTGGGTTCAATTCCCACCTCAGGCGACTGACTGTATGGAGTTTGCACATTCTCCCCGTGTCTGCGTGGGTTTCCTCTGGTGCTCCGGTTTCCTCCCACAGTCCAAAGATGTGCAGGTCAGGTGAATTGGCCATGCTAATTTGCCCGTAGTGTTAGGTAAGAGGTAGATGTAGGGGTATGAGTGGGTTGCGCTTCTGCAGGGCGGTGTGGACTTGTTGGGCCGAAGGGCCTGTTTCCACACTGTAAGTAATCTAATCTAATCTAAAAAAAAACCTTCTTCATGGACATAACTTGGAGGTGCCAGTGTTGGACTGCGGTGGACAAAATTAAAAATTACAACACCAGGTTATAATCCCAACGTGTTTATTTGGAAGCACTAGCTTTCAGAGCGCCATTCCTTCAGACGTGGAAGTTAAGATCAGACACAGACTTAACTCAGCTTCTTAAGCAATAGGTGTGATCTTGAGAATGTAATTTAAAAGCAACTCTAGGATTTACATATCAAAGAACAGAAACCAGCATATCCCATTATAAAAGACAAATGTTCTAATTTAAGATTGTTTACTATATGACATCCCCAAGACACTGGACTCCTTTGGCTATAAATTCTGTGAGCATGATCTTACCCTCTACAACTACCTGAAGGAGGAGCGGAGCTCCAAAAGCTCGTGCTTCCAAACAAACCTGTTCGACTATAACCTGGTGTTGTATGATTTTTAACTTTATGGACAGTCACCCATGTCCTTCTGCACCTCTTTCAGAATTACACCCTTTATTCTGTCGCTCCATGGGCTTCCTTCCAAGATGTAGAACTTCAATTCACTCTTTTGAACCTCACTTGCCACCTATGAATCAAAGTTCAAGTTATTAACATATAGATAACCTACAAACACCAACCATGGGAACACCACTGTATTTTACAGCAGCCTCAAATACAAAGATTGTACAATGCAAGTCCTGGTAGTTAACAGATACTGCCTAATTCTATTCAGAATGAAATTACACTCTTGATAAAATGAAATACTTTTGGAAGCAATAGGTCAAAATTCCCTTCTTGCACTTTTCAGAATACAGATCAGAACAACCTATAATCATCCACCCAATCATTTTAAAAGACAACATCAAGAGCTAGTGCTACATAATTTCTCTATCCATTTCTAGCATGTGCCAAGAATTAACTCTAAATCAAAATTCTCCCCATGGTTCCCTAAAATTAGGAGCAATGGCTCATATTTATCAGAGAGCAACCAAAATGAAAGTACCAGGAACAAAAGGCAGCCAATTTTGTAACTCTATTAATTCAGCACAATAGAAGAAATTACTGCACCCACCACATATCTAAAACTACATTACAAATGAGAATAAATGAAACTTTAGTGGTGAAATAAGACCACTCACTTTGTCATTCTAATATAATACAGTTAGGCTAACCAGTGGCTCAGGGATCATGTTCAAATGTCAAAATGTGACATTTCTGTTCAATGCTTTTCTACAACAATTTCTAGCATGTCGTTACACTGGCTTTTCATTAACACATCTTTGAAATTCTTAGCTTTAAAACCCAACAAATAGTTTTCACGTAGATTTAACAAATCCTGTTTCAGCCCACACGATTGAGGAATGGTTTTCAATAGCAGTTAGCAATCAATCTAGTTTACACAAACCTGTTTAAGATATCATAAAGCTCAATGTTTATGTGAACACTAATATTAGGAGCAGCTTAGTGGACAGCAGCCACTATTATCTGCATTGACATGGGAAAATTGACCAACTGCAAATTTTCTACAAGTTTACTGTACCTTAGAAGATAGGGGAGTTCTTGTAAAAAGAATGGGAAAATAAATCTACAGATTCAGAATTTCTTGCTACCAGCCCTCTTCTATATGTAGACTTCCATACTGCCCCTAGCAAGGGCACAGCATTCACCTTGGGACCAATCAGCACATACATGATCCCCAATGACTAATTGCTCCAGAAGGGCATAAAAATGAACTACATTCAGTCCAGGGTCCAAAGATGGAAATTAACAAATGGTAAGGTTGCAGCCCCTCAGGGTGCAGGCACATCTTGTTTATCAATACTATTAACTTTAATTCACCTTCATCTTCCAAACGAGTGGAAGGGTCAAAAATTAATAGACTGCAGTATTGTGTACTGTACAGTAATATGAAGTCAAGGCTGAGTGAAGGACAGATCTTGTCTGACAAATGTGACTGCATTTTTGATGAGGGGGCAGGCAGTGGATAAAGGTCGTGCTGTAGATAAGGGTGGTGATATGTCAGAGTCTTAGAGTCAGATGTACAGCATTGAAACAGACCCTTCGGTCCAACCCATCCATGCCGACCAGATATCCAAACCCAATCTAGTCCCACCTGCCAGCACCCGTCCCATATCCCTCCAAACCCCTCCTATTCATATATCCAGCCAAATGCCTTTTAAAATGTTGCAATTGTACCAGCCTCCACCACATCCTCTGGCAGCTCATTCCATACATGTACCACCCTCTGTCTGAGGAAGTTGCCTTGTAGGTCTCTTTTGTATCTTTCCCCTCACCCTAAACCTATGCCCTCTAGTTCTGGACTCCCTGACCCCAAGGAAAAGACTTTGCCTATTTACCCTATCCATGCCCCTCAATTTTGTAAATCTCTATAAAGTCACCCCTCGGCCTCTGACACTCCAGGAAAACAGCCCCAGCTTGTTCAGCCTCTCCCTATAGCTCAAAACCTCCAACCCTAGCAACATCCTTGTAAATCTTTTCTGAACCCTTTCAAGTTTCACAACATCCTTCTGACAGGAAGGAGACCTGAACTGCATGCAATTGGATGTGGTATTCTTCAACTTTCAGAAAGTATTTGATATGGTGTCACATGGAAGGTTGGTTAGCAAATTAGAAATATTGGGGATTGATTAGCCATTTCATTGTATAGATTAGAAGTTGGCTAAAAGAGACAGAGATTAGGTATTGGTGGGCATTTCTCAGACTGAAAATAGTGCTGGAATTGGGACTCTTGTTTTAATAGACAATAGGTGCAGGAGTAGGCCATTCTGCCCTTCGAGCCAGCACCACCATTCATTATGATCATGGCTGATCATCCTCAATCAGTATCCTGTTCCTGCCATACCCCCATAACCCTTGATTCCACTATCCTTAAGAGCTCTATCCAACTCTTTCTTGAAAGTATCCAGAGACTTGGCCTCCACAGCCTTCTGGGGCAGAGCATTCCATACACCCACCACTCTCTGGGTGAAGAAGTTTCTCCTCAACTCTGTTCTAAGTGGCCTACCCCTTATTTTTAAAACTGTGTCCTCTGGTTCAGGACTCACCCATCAGCAGAAACACGCTTCCTGCCACCAGAGTGTCCAATCCTTTAATAATCTTATATGTCTCAATCAGTTCCCCTCTCAGCCTTTTAAACTCAAGCGTATACAAACCCAGTCGCGCCAATCTTTCAACATAAGATAGTCCTGCCATTCCAGGAAGTGACCCAGTGAATCTAAGCTGCACTCCCCCAATAGCCAGAATGGTCTTCCTCAAATTTGGAGACCAAAACTGCACACAATATTCCAGGTGCGGTCTCACTAGGACCCTGTACAGCTGCAGAAGGAGCTCTTTGCTTCTATACTCAATTCCTCTTGTTATGAAGGCCAGTATGCTATTAGTTTTCTTCACTGCCTGCTGTACCTGCATGCTTTACTTTCATTGACTGGTGTACAAGAACACCTAGATCTCATTGTACTGTCCCTTTACCTAACTTGACACCATGTAGCTAGTAATTTGCCTTCCTGTTCTTGCCACCAAAATGGGTAACCACCCATTTATCCACATTAAACTGCATCTGCCATGCATCTGTCCACTCACCTAGCCTGTCCAGGTCACCCTGTATTCTCATAACATCATCCTCACATTTCACCCTGCCACCCAGCTTTGTGTCCTCAGCAAATTTGCTAATATTACCTTCATCTATATCATTAATGTACATAGTAAAAAGCTGCGGTCCCAGCACTGATCCCCGAGGCACACCACTGGTCACCGCCTGCCATTCCGAAAGGGAGCAGTTTATCACTATTATTCTTTGTTTCCTATCAGCCAACCAATTTTCAATCTATGACAGTATTTTGCCCCGAATACCATGTGCCCTAATTTTGCTCACTAACCTATGTGGGACTTTATCAAAGGCTTTCTGAAAGTCCAGGTATACTACATCCACTGGATCTCCCTTGTCCATCTTCAGAGTCACATCCTCAAAAAACTCCAGAAGATTAGTCAAGCTTGATTTCCCCTTCATAAATCCATGCTGACTCTGACCTATACGGTTACTGCTATCCAGATGTGTCGTAATTTTGTCCTTTACAATTGACTCCAGCATTTTTCCCACCACTGGAGGTCAGAGTAACCGGTCTATAATTCTTTGTTTTCTCTCTTCCTCCTTTCTTAAAAAGTGGGACAACATTAGCCACCCTCCAATCCACAGGAACTGATCCTGAATGTATAGAACATTGGAAAATGATTACCAATGCATCCACGATTTCTAGAGCCACTTCCTTCAGTACCCTGGGATGCAGACCATCCGGTCCCGAAGACTTATCAGCCTTCAGACCTGACAGTCTGTCCAACACCATTTCCTGCCTAATATAAATTCCCTTCAGTTCAGGTCCTTTAGCTACTATTACATCTGGGAGATTGCTCGTCTTCACCAATGAAGAAGATCTAAAGTAACAATTCAACTCTTCTGCTATTTGTTCGTTCCCCGTAATAAATTCACCCGTTTGTCTCTTCAAGGACCCCAATTTTAGTCTTAACCATTTTTTTTCACATACCTAAAAAAAGCCTCCACTATCCTCCTTTATATTTTTGGCCAGTTTACCTTCGTTCCTTATTTTTTCTTTGCGTATTTCCTTTTTGGTTATCCTATGTTGTTCTTTAAAAGCTTCACAGTCTTCTGATTTCCCACTCATCTTTGCTATGTTATACTTTTTCCCTTTTGTCTTTATATGAAGCTTAACCTCCATCGTCAGCCACAGCCACCCCTGCTTCCCCTTGGGATCTTTCGTGCTTTTTGGAATGAACCAATCCTGCATCTTTTGCATTATACCCAGAAATATCTGCCATTGTTCCTCCACTGCCATCCCTGCTCGTGAACTTGGGCCAGCTCCTCCCTCATAATTCCACACTCATTCAACTGAAATATGGCCACTTCAGATTCTACTTTCTCCGTTTCAAACTGCAGATTAAAGCTTATTGTTTTGTGGTCACTACCTCCTGATGGCTCCTTTACTTGGAGGTCCCTGATCAAATCCGGTTCGTTGCACAACATCAGATCCAGAATTGCGTGCTCCCTGGTAGGCTCCAGCACAAGCTGTTCTAAGAATCCAAATCGGAGGTACTCCACAAACTCCCTTTCTTGGGGTCGAGTACCATCCTGATTCTCCCAGTCTACCTGCATGTTGAAATCCCCGATAACAACTGTAGTAATATCTTTGCGACTGGCCAATTTCAGTTTCTTATTCAACTTATACACTACATCCAGGCTACTGTTTGGGGGCCTGTAGATAATTCCAATTAGGGTCTTTCTACCCTTAGAATTTCTCAGCTCTATCCATACTGACTCTACATCCCGATTCTAGGTCCCCCGCGCAAGGGACTGAATATCATTACTTACCAACACGGTCATCCCACCCCCTCTGCCTGTCAGTCTGTCCTTACGATAGCACGTATAGCCTTGAATATTAATTTTCCAGGCCCTGCCCACTTGAAGCCACATCTCCGTTATTCCCACAACATCGCAACTGCCAATTTCCAAATGAGCCTCAAGCTCATCCACATTATTTCTAATGCTTTGTGCATTCATATATAATATTTTTAATTTGTTACTCCCCTCACCCTTCCTATTTCACTTTTGATCTATACAAGTGATTTGGAGATAGATATGGAGGGCAAAGTTTAAGTTTGCAGTAGACACTAAGCTACAGAGAAAAGTGAATTGTGAAGATGACACTGAATGACTTCAAAGGGACATTGTCCATTTGGTCAAAACAAGTAAATACCTAGCAGATAAATTTCATGTAGGGCAACGGAGGTAATGCATTTTGGTAGAAGAAATACAGGGACAATACAGGTTCAGATGGTAAAACTTTCAGGGGCAATCGTTTTGAGGTGGTACAGACATATGTTGAATGACCACCTCCTGTACTGTAAAATTTTATAATTTGTTTCCACCAAGCTTGACTGCAAATGCTCTAAATCAGAGGTAGAATTGAAAACCAGTTAGGTAGATTGCATGACATGACACAAGATTTGGCTTGTGCTTAGAAGCCCTCATTAGATGGATATAAATCGCATTAAACCAAACTGCATTATTGCTATGTTTAAATAAAGGCACATTGCCCTGCAGCATTTAACACTGTCAGAAGCGCCAGGATTAAAATCAGAGACCAATTGGAGTAAACCCTTTAAATTATGGAACTGCGCTTACTTTGTCAAATAACAAGTTTCAAAATAGGCTGCAATCAAATTATTTTTCTCCCAAGAAACACTTAGAAATGAATACATTGCTTTTATATCTGTACTTTTAAACCTTGAAAAGGTACATTGAAAACTGAATCTCAAATGCCCACAAGAAAAAGTCTGATACTTGTTTTGCATTCAAAAGGAGTCCATTACAGCCTTAGTATGGGCTTCTAAAGGAGCTGACTCATTGCACAATACTTATATTTAAGCAACAGTCATCTTCTGCATATTTACTTCAATTTTTGTAGAACTGTTGACTGCCAATTTCAGTTAGAACCATCCTAATCTTCAACTCACTGGTCATTTCTACATGTAAAGTGGATATTGTGTCACACAGCACTTAATCATAAAACACAAGAGCTGAATTATGCCATTCAGTGCATTGGGTCTGCTTCCCATTCAATTAAATCACAGATGAACTGATCATCCTTAAATTCACTTTCCTGTTTTTTTTCTCCACAAAGCTTGCTTTATCTACTGATCAAAATTCCACCAATCTTGGTCCTGAACATACCTAATGACCCAATCTGTACAGCCCTCTGTGGTAAAATATTCCACAGATTCATAATCCTCAAAAGAAGTTTCCACCTTGTCTGTCTTAAATGGACAACCCTTTATTCAGAGATTATGCCCTCTGGTTCTTGACATTCTCTGAATGGGAAACCAATTCTATCTTGTTTGACTTTAATCCAAAATTCCCAGGTTCAAATAGCAAATCTTTACAAGTTTGGTCATGGTTAGCTTTTTAATTTGTAGTATTTACTGTGTGGATGCGTTTCAAGTTATTAGTTTTCTCTTACCTTGGAGGTGCTTTCAGTAGATTTGGGAAGAAACGTACTAACAATTTTGTCTCCAGATGATATTACAGCTTTACCTATTGTTGCCTGAAACACAGAATACCAGAAATGTTATCACAAAATTTTGTCGGGACTGAGAAATTTAAAGGTTCAATTCAGTAAGTGATTAAACAAAGAAGCTGTTCAAAACAGCCAAAAGAATTTCAGAGGGTGGAAAAACATTAACAATTGAGTACATTGATGCACAGGCAGAAATAAGACACGATCATTCAGCTTCACTTCTTTTCTCAAAGGGATATTTAGTTCAGGTGCTTTGATGGCTAAATTTGAGTTACGTCAAGCAAATTGTGAAGGACATCTGATCCACTCATTGTAAACAAGATTCTAATTTAAAGCATGTACTACATACCTTAACTGCTATGAATGTAACATGCTCCAGTTGAGCATTAATAAAGAAAAAGAATTTTTCACAGGCCTTGTAAGATTCAGAACTTTTATCCTTAGTGAGTGGACAATACACATAACCAGAGTTATTGTGGTTATCAAAATGTATGCATAATTAATTAGGAATGTCTGCAATTTTCAAAATGGAATCTAACTGAAGTGAACACAAACTTACCTTCATTACAATAATCAAAAGATACCTCAACCTGGCAGAAGACATTTCACAGTATTGCTCTTTCATACAACTTCCTTCAAATGAATGTTTGCAAGTTTGATTTTTGACATTAATTCTAATTGAGAAAAATGATTTGCCCTTCAGCATTCACAATAATGGAACAAGTTCAAACGTTTAGAGGAATTGAGATGAAATAGGATGAGGCAGGATCACCTGACCTTAAAAAGGGAACATACTTTAAATGCAACTTTTCTGTTCAATTATCTGGCTCTAGAAAAATATAGAAAATATGCAATATTAATTTAACATGACCATTCATACATATTCAGCTGTTTAGACTAAACTCAAATTCCCTCTAAACCCTCTCCTCCTCTAACGCACACCTTTAATATCATCATTTGGTTATCCATCATACATGACTTACGTGTTAAATTATTTGGATTTATGTTCCCAAAATGAGCCTTAGTACATTTTTACCACACCATCAGCATTTCTTAATTTTAAGTTACTCTTGTTACGGTTAGAATCATACACAATACATAACTACGTAGCAGAGTGACTTAATTCAAATTTATCAAATTCAAAAGTCAGTGATACAAAAGTGATTGAAATCCAAATACTACCAGAAAACTACTGTAATCCATAAATAATCCAGGAGGAATCTAAATTTGAAGGAAAGGAAGCTTTATTATGTACTGTGTGGGGTGCAAAAATCATGACTATTGAAAGTAGAGTAACATTAAGGATGAAAGTGATCAGGGGCTCAATGGGCTAATATAGGGTCTTCTTTTCTAAACTGCTCTTGCAAGTTCAACCACCACCAGAGCAGAGCCAAAACTGGACAAGTTATAAAAAGTGCATCATTTGCAGGAAGCTTCCTTATAAAAAAAAACTGAATTCAGCTACGACCAGTTGTTTATTCTGCTGTCCTTTTAAAAGAAAATCAGAACAATGTTGTCAAAATCCTGAACTAAAATGCTTCAGTGGTGAGACCATGCAATAGGAAGATAGAAAAAGTTATCCATTTAATGTAAAACTAGTTAATCAGCTGCAAAATGCTTCACAAATTGTTTTTCTTTTATTTCACACCAGCAACATCCCTGCATTAACTGACAAAATTTCAGATGCAATACCGCACATGCCAAGATTATAACTCAAAAATTGATACGGGTGAGGAGTCCAAATCTAATCCAAGCTTTTGCACCAGACGTATGATTTGCAGCTTTTTCTTATTACATCATGTCCCACACAGAGCTGCGACCTAAAACAGTTAACAAATGTGCATGTCCTGTAGATAAAGAGCACTAATGGAAAATTCTGCCTTGCGCTTCATTAAGCAACAAGCTCATTCTAATACTTCTGTTGTGGCCTTCTAGCTAAAACCAATATTCAAAAGCAAGCAGCTCAATATGTTTACAATGGCCACCTCTCTCCCCACACATTCCATCACTGCACCTTCCCCCACCCCCAAGCCCCTCACCAAAAGCTGTCTATATTTGATTTTATGTTTAATACCATCTGCTATTGCCATCAGCAAAATATAATGGAATGTGTCCTTTCTAGGGCCATTATTACTGGACAAAAGGAAACCAAAGGCTTTATATAGTTTCAAATTTGACAATGCTGTGTACCACTGTGGTATCAGATAAAAAAAAATTGTGCAATTTAGTTACCAAAAAAAAACAATTTCGATCATGAGGTTTAAGGTACAAGTTAGTCTGCTATAAACATGCCTTTCGTCAACACAAATTCATTATAATGCGATAGATGAATTGGGGATACAGTTGCTAAAATGCAAGCCAGACGAACTTGGAGGAACAGATATTAGCCAGACTATCATGTCTTTTCTGCCATTCAATGGGATCATGGCCGATCTGAATCTTCAGCTCCACTTCCCTACCTCATTTCCATAACCTTTCATTCTCCTACCCGATTAAAATCTTTCTATGTCAAGATTGAATATAGAGGGAACCTCGATTATCTGGGATTTGATTATCCGGATATTGGATTATCCAGCAAGGTCCTGGTGCTCGGCTAAACTATGTTACCCAGCATTTGATTAACGAACGAAAAACTGCCTGGCTGTGTCCTTTGGATAATAGAGATTCCTTTGTGTAGTGAATGACCCTCTATAGCGAGGAATTCTACTATGCTAAAAAAAATTCCATGTCTTAACTGGAGCAACCGCTTACTGAGATTTTAACCCTGGGTCCTAGGCTCTTACAAATGATTAAAAACTAAAAGATGTAAAATAATTAACCAGGACAGAAGGAGGAAATGTGTTCCTTTTTTAGTATTTTGTTCACATCAGGTTAGGTTGAGCTTTTGTTCCATATAAATTTGTATAATCAATTGCAGACAGATTTCACTCAGGTGTTGACAAGGTACCCATGACAGGGATATAATTGAAAAACTGTCTGGACGAGAAACTCAAATCTACCAGTCTACAGGAAAGATAGATCAAAATGGAGGACTAGTAGAAGCCTCAATGATGAAGGACAAAATCTTTTCCATTTTAAGGGAGGAGATAGCTGGGAGGTTAAGCAGACAGAGACTTTATAGAAAGGACTAAAAGAATTTAAGACGGTAGTAAGTTATGCAAAGGCCCCCCAGCAGTAGCTGTGAAGTTACAATTTGTATAAATACAGATATTAAACCAGTATATTGCACAGACTGAGTTTTAACTTTTGTACAAATTAATGTGCTAGCCTGCTTAAACCAAAAGGTTGCAAATAATTTTCTGAAATAAGGCTACAATCAACAATTGGACATGCAATACTGGGTTTACTAGCAGAGTAAATTTAAAAGTCAAATATAGTGTGCAAACACCTATCAAATGGCAACGATAACATGATAAAGTTCAGTATAGCAGCTTGAATGTGTAACAGTGCTAAAATTTAGATAAGGTTGACTTCAATGGAATGAAACATGCTATTTATAATAAACTGAAAAAACCTGCTAATGGGTATGGCATTAAGGGCAGGTGATCTAAACAGTTTATACCACTAAATGAGTTCTACCCCTCAGAGACAATAAAATGAAAAAGGTTTTTAACATGTTAACCATAGATTTTGATGCAATGGAAAGCTACCATGAGTGACAAAGCACATTGTATGAGTTATTAAAATGTATTGAAAGGAAACTTGGAAGGCATACAAAATCAACACATTTACAAATACATTGAGGTCAGACACCGTAAAAGCCCCTTGAAAATTATTGGTGATGTTATCAGCTAAAAATAGAAATTGCAAGCATGCTGATTACTGGGAGTATTGTTTACAATAGAGAAAAAATGCAGCATGCCAGATCTAAGAAAGATATGAAACACTGACAGAAATTCAACATTAATGCAAGTAAAATAATAATGAAGAAATTAATGCCAAAAGATAATCAGTTTCACAGATAAGACAAGCTTTCACCTCTGGGTTAAATGGAGGCAACATTACAAATGCCCAACCTACAATCTTTCAAAATTCTCTTGCTGCAGAAAATATCCCTTTAATGGTGCATCTTATGCAGTTATTTAGAAAGATGACAGAGGGAAACCCAAGGGACCAGAATAGTTAGTCTAAGCATCAGTTACCAGAAATTCAACCAGAGTTCTAGCACAGACTTTAATGGATAGGTCACGCTGGACACATTTGTTTCATGTTATGAAGTGATGCTTAAAGTGGTGGATAGAGGAATGTGACTGATGTTAGTCATTCGAAGAGAACCATATTGGATTAAAAATATTAACTTGGTTTCTCTTTACACATTGCCAGACTTGCTGAGGTTCTCCAGCACTGTTTCTATTCAAAACGTTTGGTCACAACAGATTGTTAGCTAACATTGAAGCTCATGAATTGAAAAAGGTAAATTACAACTTGGCTAGAAAATTGCCTGAGCAAAAAGCAGATAAAAATGGAATAGTGAACAAAAACTAAATCATTGGACATGTTCGTGCTGTACAGGACAATAGTGCTCGAGGTCTCAACTATTCATGACATTCATTAATCACCATTTTGAGAAAGCCACACTTCCAAACCTGCTAGTTATACAAACATAAGCTGCACTAAGTAGTGCACACACAAGTATTAACTTATACAAATTAATAGATGAATTAGGTGAATGTGCAAAATGATGCAAGTGTGGGCAAACGTAAGATAATCCACTTGCAAATAACTGTTACAAAAGATAGATGAAAGGACTCTCTAAATGGTGAAAAGTTAGAAACTGGAGGGCTCAGTCAATGGAGATCAAGTACAGGGGAACCACGATTATCCGAAAACTGGATTATCCAAAGGAGATAGAGGTGCCGCCAGAAACATTACATCAAAGATGTGTTTCCAGCAGTGATCGTGTCTTTTGTTTAAAGTGATTAAACAGGCACCATCTCCAAATGATGTACACGTACTGCTCTCCCTCTCTCTACACACTTTTCTTGGAGTTCTACAGAGGGGTGTACAGTCCGGCTGCCCCGGAGAGGGGGGCGGGGGCAGGCGACGGGCGTTGCTGGATGGGTTTGGGGGGCAGGGCTCACACATGCTGTGTGCTGCTGCAGTCTCCAGAATGAGGAACAGACTTTAAAAACTCAGAGCTCCAGAGGAAAGGCATTTAAATCGATTAACCGAATAATCGATTATCCGAACGAAATAGTGCCTGCCCATCTCATTCGGATAATCGAGGTTCCCCTGTACATAGATCACAAAAGAAAAGTCATAAACAGGTGCAGGGAACCATCAAAAATCTAATGGAATGTTGATATTTTTATCAATGGGAAGTTAAACAGAGCCTGTAAGAATGCAGCTGGAGTACTGCCAGCATACTCTGCTTTTCTCTCCATAGGTGCAGCAAGACCAGTTATGTTTCCAGTATTTGTTTTAGGAAGAACATACTGGCAAGTAAAGGAAGCAGGGCACAGATTTATCAGAATCAGGGTTAAATTATGAGGAGAGACAGTAGAATTAAATTAAATTCCCTAAAACTTGCATATTTAAGAGGTGATTTGATCAAAGCCTTCAAAACATTAAGGGCAACAGATTGAATTGACTTGAAAAAAACTTTTGCTATTTGAGTGTTTGAGGTCAAGGGGGCATTGCATACGTATTTCAGAAGTGAAATCATGAAATACTTCAATGGATGGGAGAAGTTTGGAATTTTGCATCATTGGCATTTGTGGAAAAAAAAGTTATTAATTTTAGGAACAGTATTGTATTATCTGAAAGGGAGATGCAGTGGCAAGGTCACGAGACTTGTTACCAAGGCACAAGCTAATGTTCTGGGGACATGGGATAAATTCCCAGCAAGGCAGTTGCTGGAATTTAATAAATCTGTTACTGAGACCAGCTTTATAAATCAGTGACCATAAAAATCATTCGAAAAGGTGTGTACAAATCACATTAAAAAAAGAAAATCAGCTGTCTTCACCCATTCAGGCCTACAAGTAGTTCCAAACCTCAGCAGAGTAGTGGACTATTAAATACCCTTTGATCTTGCTGAGTAAGGTAATTAGTTCAAGGGTAATCAGGGATAGAGAACAAGCAACTGGCCTCATTGGCCAAGCTCAAATCCCATTAAAAAAAGTAGTGATACAGTCTCAGGCAAATAAATAGGAGTTAGGCGATATCACATCAATTTATTAACTGCATCCGCTGCACCTGATATGGCCTCTATATTGGGGAGACAGGCCGCCGACTTGCGGAACGTTTCAGAGAACACCTCTAAGACACCAGGACCAACCAACCCAACCACCCCATGGCTCAACACATCAACTCCCCCTCCCACTCCACCAAGGACATGCAGGTCCTTGGACTCCTCCATTGCCAGACCATAGCAACATGATGGCTGGAGGAAGAGCACCTCATCTTCCGCCTCTGAACCCTCCAACCACAAGGGATGAACTCAGATTTCTCCAGTTTCCTCATTTCCCCTCACCCCACCTTGTCTCAGTCCCAACCCTCGAAGTCAACACCACCTTCCTAACCTGCAATCTTCTTCCTGACCTCTCCGCCCCCATCCCGGCCTATCACCCTTACCTTAACTCCTACCTATCGCATTTCCAACACCCCACCCCCCAAGTCCCTCCTCCCTACCTTTTATCTTAGCCTGCTTGGCACACTTTCCTCATTCCAGAAGGGCTCATGCCCAAAACATTGATTCGCCTGCTCCTTGGATGCTGCCTGACCTGCTGCGCTTTTCTAGTATCACATCAACAATTGTGTTAAATGGTCTGTTAGTGGTGCCGTACATAAGCTTCCATTATACAGCTCACACTAAATTATTGCTTTCTGACAGTTCTCAACTGCTCATTGAATTCTTTAGTTCACTAGTGGCACTCCAGTGCAGTTCTAACCAAGTATTTCACTGCCAGAGATGCCATCCTTCAGTCATGTTAAATCAAAGGTCCTGGTTACTCTTTCTGGTGGATGCAAAGCATCCCCTAGCCCTATGATTTTGTACACTATAGACCGATTAGAGTCAGAGTCACAGGAACAGGTTCTTTGGTCCAACCCATCCATGCCGACCAGATATCCTCCTTGCCAGCACCCGGCCCAAATCCTTCCAAACCCTTCCTGTTCATATACCCATCTAGATGCCTTTTAAAATGCTGCAACTGTACTAGCATCCACCACATCCTCTGTCAGCCCATTCCACACATGCACCACCCTCTGCGTGAAAAAGTTGCCCCCTTAGGCTCCTTTTATATTCTTCCCCCTCACCCTAAACTTATGCCCTCTAGTTCTGGACTCTCCCGCCCAAGAGAAAAGACCTTGTCTATTTCCCTTATCCATGCCTCTCATGATTTTATAAACCTCTAAAGGTCACCCCTCAGCCTCTGACACTCCAGGGAAAACAGCTCCAGCCTATTCAACCACTCGCTCAAATCCTCCAATCCTGGCAACATGCATGTAAATCTTTTCTGGACCCTTTCACGTTTCACAACATCCTTCTTATAGGAAGGAGACCAGAATTGCACAAAGTCCTCCAAAAGTTGCCTCACCAACATCCTGTATAGCTGCAACATGAACTCCCAACTCCTGTACTCAATGCTTTGACCAATAAAGGAAAGCATACCAAATGCCTTCTTCACCATCCTATCTACCTGTGACTTCACTTTCAAGGAGCTATGAACCTGCACTCCAAGGTGTTTTTGTTCAGCAACACTTCTTAGGACCTTACCATTAAGTGCACCAGTACTGCTAAGATTTGCTTTCCCAAAATGCAGCACCTCACAGTTATCTAAATTAAACTCCCTCAGCCACTTCTAAGCCCAATGGTCCATCTGGTCAAGATCCCACTGTAATCCAAGGTAACCTCCTTCACTGTCCACTACACCTCTAATTTTGGTGTCATCTGAAAACCTACTAACTATATGCCTTATGCTCACATCCAAATTATTTCTATGAATGATGAAAAGTAATGGACCCAGCACTGATCCCTGTGGCACTCCACTGGTCACAGGCCTCCAGTCTGAAAAACAACCCTCCACCACCACCCTCTGTCTTCTAATCAGAATCAGAAAGTTTTCTTGTGCACACCTAACAAATTCGTCTCCATCTAAGCCCTTGACACTATGGCAGTCCCAGTCTACATTTGGAAAGTTAAAATCCCCTTACCTGCCCTGACTTAATGTTCATTTTTTTTGGTTTTATCCTTTCCAAGCAAAACTATTCATCAAAAGAATTTTGCAATAAGGTTCAGGCTTTAATACAAATTAAAACTTTACCAAAATCAAGTACAGTACATCAATCCTAATAGACATTTTTAAATTAGTTATGTACAAATAAAGACTACAGTCACTTATAATCTAAAGAAAACTCCATGCACCGTCATTTACTCCACACCCATTAAACTTTCATCTAAAACTCAAGTTAGATAGCTAAAACATTGAAGATTACCCATTTGATAGCATTACTTTGACAAACTAATCACAATTTAATTGAAGTCAGGCACTACTAAAATCCCTTTTCATAGAAAACTAGTTCTTAGTTCTTAAAATGAACCACCACCCTGACCTTTATTCAGAAAAACCACACGGGCTATCATTTTACTTCAAAAGGTGATCAAGGAAGTTCATTTGTGCCTTGACCAATAGTTACCCTTCAAGCTACGACATTAAAACAGATTAATTTGGTTAGTTTTCCATCACTCCTCATACAGAGAGCACATTTCTTTTTCCACAATATTTTATTGCCTGTTAAGAATTTTAAAGTGTCAATACAAGGTAGAATATTATGGATTGTCTACATTTCTGCTTCTGATGGCCCATTGGACCCATTGATGCCCAGATTTAAGTTGCTAGAACTGTTAAAATTCAATCCTGTATAACATATTGCTAGTGCTTTGCAAAGCAATAGAAGATTTTGTCAACAAGACGACTGAATTTAGTCTCCATTAATTGTTTGATGGATCCTATGAATTCTGTCTTGAACAGAAAGATTCGTTAAGGATGCACAAATTAACAGAAGTGTGTTCTGGGGGCTATCAATGGCATCAACAGCACTGACGTGGCTCCTGTGATCAAAGTGCGTTCTGAGGGAATAGCAGCAGCGAGTTAGCAATGACTGGTGGCCTTAGAGATGGAAGTCATTTACTTTCTGAACACAAGACTTAAAATATGAACATTTCTCCTCCTTCTTGGCGTGATCTCATGCAATTTTGTTTTCCTATTTTTTGCATCTAAAATGGCTGTTTTAGTTTTGTACCTCAGATGTTTGTTAATTCTGGTTTTTGTATCTAAGATGGCAAAGAATAGCAACTTTGTACACTTTGCACTGTACTCCTATATCCCTACGCTTAAGTACAAATGACAATAAAACCTCATGTTAATTGTAAATTTTGAAAATTTCATCACTGCTCACAATTTACAAGATACAGCACGATATCTAAATACAGTAAAACCTTAAAAACATCCAAGCTTGAGGTGACGATAGCAAGGAACAATCGCTTCTCCCTATCACACAATGATATCATCAAAGAAGCAATCTAATCATTGCCTTCCCAGACATTACCTATTGACCAGACATTGAATTGGACTAAGCATATACATACTAGGAGCTATAAAACCAGGTCAAGGGCTCAGAATTCCAATGTGAGGAACTTCTCCTGACCAGACAAGTCAGGAATAGGATAAAATATTGCTAACATACATGGACTAATCCAACTGAAACACTCAAGCAGCTGGATATTATCCAGGACAAAGCAGCCTGCTTAGCTGGCACCCCATACCCCTCTTTCAACATAACTCATTTCACCACTGACAAGAACACCACCTACCATCTGGAAGATGTATGCCAGCCACTCACCAAATCTCCTGTGATAGACCCACCTAAACCAAAAGATGGCTACCACCAAGAAGGAAAGCATTAGCAGATGCATTGAAGCACCACTACCACCATATGTTTCTCCCCAAGACACTCGGCATAGTGACTCTTCACTACGATTGGATCCAACTTTATACCTAACAGCACAGTGAGTGCACCTACCAGTCATGAACTTTAGTAGTTCAAGGCAGCAACTCATCACCTTTACAATGGTAATTAGCAATGGACAATATATTCCAGCCTAGCCAATTATACCCAAATCCTATGAACAAATATTAAAGAAAATGGATTTAAAGGTGATGGCATTAGGCTGCAGTAAACACATTTGTGTCGTTGGCAATCTCCATTTAGTTTTATAGAACGATGTCTGATCTTGCAAATGCTAAGCAGAATACTTCAGTAATCACTTCAGGGAATTTTTAAATATTGAGTGTAACACAATCTTACATAATCACATATGTAATGCAGAAACTGTAGCCAGGCATAAAATTCAAATAGAAGATCATGGTACTACTACCTTATATTCACACTCTTCACATTTACATACATTATCCTTTGAGAATGACTTGCGATGTATTGCTCTCAGTTGTCTCAGCTGCTGGTTCTGAAAACAGTAGAGAAATGAAATCAATATTTCAAAGTGTGCAAGTCAGAATACTATATATTCAAAAAGTTAACAGCAGGATAATATGCTGCGAATTTTACATTGTATCTGGCATCTGGTAGAGACTGCTACATATTGTTCTAAAATCATTATGCTACTAATCCAAAGTTTTTATGTAACAATGCTGTAACTTGAAGTTTTTGACTAACTGATCAGAATTGTCAGCTGTAATTTTCAAACCAAATAAAAAGGATGTTAACTCCTTTAAGATTTATTTTCCTTGACACACCTTCGAGACCTTCTGAAGGGATCTCTGCAGCTTAAATTCAAAAACTTTCAAATGTTAGTGATAAAACTCTACCATTTGCAAAGGAATACCGGATAATCAAGGTTTGTAAGGATAAATTTAGATAGGATTGATCAAGACAACCTTTGACATTCCTGGAGAAAATTTAGTTAGCTTCCAGAGGTTTTCCCACCTCATCAACTTTAAAGGCAAGAGACCATGGTAAATGTTACACATCTGGAGAAATAAGCAAAGTAGACACTATAATTCATGGCTCCTCTCACTATTCTTGCTTTCTAAACTTCAAGCTGGTAAATTAGCACAAGTTGATACAAATAAGAGACCAAAAGTCAAAATAATTTGCATTAATAGAACACCTTTAACATGACAAAACATTCCAAGGCAGGTTACAGAGGCATTACAAAATAACATGGAACTACACAAGGAGATATTAAAGGTGGACAATCAAAAGCACAGCCAGAAGTGATGTGACTTACTACCCTTAAATGTCAAGATTGCACCTGACAACTGTGGCATCAAGGAACCCTATCAAAACTAAATTCAAATGGTAAACAGTGGCAAACTCTGCTGGTTGGTGTTGTACCTGACACGAAGAAAGATGGTTGTGGTTATTGGAGGTCAGTCATTTCAGCTCCAGGACATCTCCACAGGTATTCAAGATAGTGTCCGCAACCTAATATTTTCAGCTGCTTCAATGACTTTCATTCCACCAGAATGTCAGAAGTAAAGATGTTCACGGATTACATCCGAATCAACATGATTTGGTACTCCCCATTCTGCAGCAGTCCATGCCAAATACTAAAAAAAGCTGGACAGCTTCCAGGTTTGGGCTGACAAAATGGTGAGTAATCTTTGCAACTCAAGAGCTGGGCAATGATCATCTCCAACAGAACAGAATCTACCCATTGCTCCTTGACATTCAATGGCATTACAATGACTAAAGCCCCCAAGAAAGTCATCCAGAGATTACCATTAACCAGAAACTGAACTGGCCATAAAAACTGCACTACAAGAGCATGTCAAGTGTTCAAAATCTTGCAAAAATAATGCTCATCCTGATTCATTTACTAAAGCACAAGTCACAAGTGTGATGGAATATTCCTGACTTGACTGGATGAATGCAGCTCCAAAAGAAACACCATATCATTCAGGTTGAGACAGCCCACTTGGTTAGTACCATAACCATTCATTCCCACCACCACTGACTCAGTAGCAACAAAATGTTCCATCTACAAGAATCACTGCAGAAATTCTAAGATTTAGACATCACCTTGCAAACTCTCAATCATATAATCTGTAAGGACAAAGGCAGCAAAAACATGGAAACACCACCCTCTGCAAATTTCCCTCCAAGCTGCATACCTTGGAAATATATTTTGCCATTCCTTCAAGTGTTGCTGGATCAAAATCCTTTCGGTATAATTATTCAAGATAGCAGTTCACCACCACCTTTGCAAGCACAACTAGGGCCAGCAACACCCACATTCCACGAATCTCTAAACAGGCTTCAAGGAGTGTCTTAATGGAAGAAAGGGACAATAGGGGAGCAAGGCTCTGGGTTGAAGGCCCACCTAGCAAGAACAGAACAATTAAAATCAGAGATGCTCAAGAAGTCAGAAATAGGAAGTACAGATAATTGATGGGTTATTTGGCTGGAGGTCTGAGCTCGACTAAATCCTAGGATATTGGTATGGAGTGATATAAAATGAATGTAATCTAACAGCATGTTACTTACCCATGTTTATTTAGAGCTGATGATTACATTAAAAAAAACTTGACCACTCCTACTCAGTATTTGCACTAGTTATTGCTGAAGCGGATTCACTACAACCATTCAATACCATTATGGCTATGAATTAAAAAGCATATTTAAATCAATATTAGAAACTTCAGAATATACAGCATAAATCCAAACCTGGAGGACATGCCCTACATTGAAATTTAGGATGGATCTAAAACGTGTTGCATTATGCATCATTCATTTCCAACTTTCAAACGTTTACTCAATTGTAAAGAGTAAAACGTCTCATTTATTGCAAGGAGGACAAAATTACCAAATCAAAAATGCTTAGATGTGACACAAGTGTTAATGAAATGTTCTACCAACTCAGACTTGGTACTGCTCATATCTGCTACTGTTCAAATACCTCACATTGACTATGCTCAGTGAGATTACTTGCTCACACTTAGTAGCTCAAAATCACAATGTACTGCAGTAATAATCTTCAAGACAATCTTACATGTTCATTTTCTTTCTCTAGATTTTATTGAAATGATGGTTCCTGTTCTTTCCTGAAGATTTATTTTCTACCTCTTACAGCTTTAGAATTTTAACACACCTTGGTACAGTCTATTCAGTATTCCCTAATTAGGGGTTATCCTCTGCTGAAGATTTGCAGTACTTGAGAATTCAAATTTAACTACATCCTTATCTAGCTTGTTCAATGGAAATTAGACATGCTCGTTTAAGTTAAGACCAAGAAATGCATTGGGTGCTGTAGCATTGATTTGAATGCACAAACGGGAAGACCTTGCATCAACTGCAGCAAAGCTGCAACATTTGTCTTAAATGTATAGATTGAGCTATTAAAGTAATCACCACCATCATATTCCAGCTTTGCCATGGAGATGCTTCAGGACAAGTAATGCTGCAATGTAATGGACGAACATTTGATTACTGATGACTTTAAGCCCCTGTCAAAATAATTCTGTTTATGCTTTAAAATGAATTCAAAACTAAAATATATTTATAGGGATGATGGGGCATAGGGAGTTGGTTTACATCCTAAATCACATTAGCATTCAAAAACGAGGAACCCTCAAAGTGGTTAACAAATAGTGTGAAACTTATGCAATTTACACACCAGCTTAAATTTATTCCCTTTTGAACAGGCTATTATTGGGAACCATGCTGACCGAATATATCAACTTTAACTTGCCCAATTCAACCTGGCATCCTTGTCAATTTAAGAGATTCATGCAAGCTTTGAATCTGTACACTGATGTAGAGTATGCACACATGGGTGCCCAGAGGTATATGGTGCCTCTAAATCAGGTCCAGCAACTGGAAGGATTATAAGACGCCTATTTTGTATGGATGCCAACCAGACACCGTACCTATTTATTGAAAAAGTAAACTGAAAGAAAATCCAAAACAAAACTCAAATTTAATTAACTGGTATGAACTAGTAAAAAGTAAATTACAGAAGGACCTGTATATTTGATTTCGACATACCAGGTTAAGGCATGGCTGTAGGTTTGACTTTAAGAGATTGATTCAGTGCTTGCAAAAAAAAAGCAAATTGCCCCGGAGCTTTTGGTCAAATTAAGTGTTTTCATGACACCAAACATATTGCTGGATAGAAAAAAAGTACATCAAAATGGATTGAGTTTATTTTTTAGTCCAATAAAATTGGAAAGTTTCCATGAATCTCCTATTCTACTAACACACTCTACCCAAACGCCTATCGGACAGAATACAACTTTGTGACTCGAAAGCCTGAATTCAGAGGTTGCAAAGAGTCATACAGGACGGAAATAGACTATTCAGTCCCACCAGTCCATGCCAACCATAATGCCAAACTAAACTAGTCCCGCTCACCTGCATTTGACTCATATCCCAATGAACATTTCTAATCCATGTACTTATCTAAATGTCTTTTAAACATAGTAACTGTCCCTGCACCCACCACTTCCTCTGGAAATTCATTCCACACAAACCATTCTGTTTCAAAAAAAAATCGCGCAAGTCTTTAAAAATTTTCTCCTCACCTTAAAAATATGCCCCGATTCTTGAAAAGATACTTGCTATTCACCTTTTCAATATCCCTCAATTTTATAAACCTAAGATCAACCTTTACGCTGTGGTGAAAAAGTAGTCTCAGTCTATCCAGCCTCTCCTTATAACTTAAATCCTCCATCCCTGACAACATCCTGGTCAATCTCTTCTGAACCCTCTCCAGCTTAAATTATATCCTTCCTGTAGCAGAGCGACCAGAACTGTACATAACACTCCAATAAAGGCCGCACCAACACCCAAACAACCTCAGCATGATGGGAAGAAAGTGAGGACTGCAGATGCTGGAGATCAGAGTTGAAGAGAGTGCTGCTGGAAAAGCACAGTCAGGCAGAGGAGCAGGAGAACGAATGTTTTGAGCAAAAGCTCTTCATCAGGAATGAATAGCGTATGCTCCAAACATTGATTCTCCTGCTCCTTGGATGCTGCCTGACTGGCCGTGCTTTTCCAGCACCACACTCTTGACTCCAACCTCAGCATGATGTCCAAACTCCAATACTCAAAGGACTGCGCAATGAAGGCAAACATGTAAAACACCTTAATGACCTGGCGATGCAAACCTCAAAGAATTATATACCTGAACCCCTAGGTCTCTTCTGTAACACTACCCCAAGGCCCTACTTTGAATTGTATATGTCCTGCCTTAATTTTACCGAAATGCAATAATTCACATTTATCCAAATTAAACTCCATCTGCCACTCTTCAGTCAACTGGTCTAGATCTCTTTGTAATCTTGTTCAATGGGTTTATTTGAAACCACAAGCTTTTAGCACTGAATTTGTCAGGTGACTTCATCTGAAGGAGGAGCAATGTTCAGAAAGCTTGCAATTTCCATCTTGTGTTGGACTATAATCTGTTATCATGTGGGAAATAGATGGTGACATCTTGAAAAATGTCCACATTAAAAAGGAGGAAGTACTGGATTGTCTTGAAATGAGTAAAAGTGGATAAATCCCCAGGACCCAGATCAGGTGTACCCTAGAACTCTGTAGGAAGCTAGGGAAGTGATTGCTGGACCTCTTACTGAGATATTTGTATCAATCATCACAGATGAGGTGCCAGAAGACTGGTGGTTGGCTAACATGGTGCCACTGTTTAAGAAAGGTGGTAAGGAGAAGCCAGGGAACTATGGACCAGCGAGCCTGAAGTCAGTGGTGTGCAAGTTGTTGGAGGGAATCCCGAGGGACAGGATGCACATATACAGAAAAGGCTGGATTATCTGAATGAGATGGGCAGACACTATTTCGTTCGGATAATTGATTATTCGGTTAATCGATTAAATGTCTTTTCTTTGAGGCTCAGTTTTAAAAAGTCTGCTCTCCGCTCAGGAGACTGCAGCGGCACACTTGCAAGGGCTCAGAAAAGATTTATAAGGATGTTACCAGGACTGAAGGATTTGAGCTATAGGGAGAGGTTGGATTGGCTGTCCTTATAGAGGTTTACAAAATCATGAGGGTCTTTTCCTGGGGAGGGGGGGGGGGGGGGGGGGGGGAGGGGGGAGGGGGGGAGGAAGAAGGGGAGAGAAAGAGTCCAGAACTAGACGGCATAGGTTTAGGGTGAAAAGGGAAAATATAAAATGAGACCTATGGGGCAACCTTTTCACATGGTGGTGCATGTATGGAATGAGCTGCCAGAGGATGTGGTGGAGGCTAGTACAATTGTGATATTTAAAAGGCATCTGGATGGATGAATAGAAGGGTTTGGAGGGATACAGTCCAGGTGCAGGCAGGTGGGACTAGATTGGATTGGGATATCTATTCGGCTTGGACGAGTTGGACTAAAAGGGTAAGTTTCCGTGCTGTACATCTGACTCCACAACTGACTTCTGACCTTGTTCACTCCAGTCCAACACCAGCACCTCGACAGCTTTGTAATCTAAGATAACTTTCTTCACTGTACAATCGTTGCTGCTATAACATGTGATTCAATGCAAATTGGTTTTTACGCAACTGAAGAATTTAGACCAATTGCAGAAGGTGAACTTTCCTTACCTGCACTGGCGACAACAGGATTCCAACCCAATTAGTTTAAATGGTGCAGCTATTGCATGATTTTCTGATAACTCAAGATCGCACATGAACAGGACTATCACATTATATCAGAACCAACAGTATCACCAATTTTGGTGTCATTTCAAAACTTACTAATCATGCTTTCTATATTCTCATCGAAATCATTTACATAAAATGACAGAAGTAGATCCAGCCCCAATCCCTGTGGAACACCACTGGTCAGAGGCCTCTAGTCTGAAAAACCACCATAACTCTGTCATTAAGCCAACTTTGTATCCAATAGGGAAGCTCAACCTGAATTGTATGTCATCTAACTTCACAAATCAGTCTATAATAGAACCTTGTCAAAGGCTGGACTGAAGTCCAAGTAAACAATGACTACCATTCTGTCTTCAATCGTCTTAGTTACATCATTAAAAGATTCAATCAAGTTTGAGAGACAAGATTTCCCTCAAACAAAATCATGCTGACTATCCCTAATCATTCCTTGCCTGCCCAAAAGCACATAAATCCTACTCTTAAGAATCACTTCCAACCACTTCACCACCAGTGAAGTCAGGCTCATAGGTTCCCAAGCTTGTCCTTGCAGCCCTTCTTAAAGGCACAGCAATAGCCACTCTCTAGTCATTTGATACCTCACTGTTTATAGATGAAACAAATGTTTTGGCCAGGGGCCCTATAACTTCCTCCCTAACTTCCCACAAAGTCCTGGAATACACTAGATCAGATCCCAGAGATTTATTCACCTTTATATTTAAAACCTTCAGCAGTCTCTTTTGTAACGTGAATTGTTGTTAAAACATCAATATTTGATTTCTCTAGCTTTCGTTTCTTTCGCCATAGTAAAAACTGATGCAAAATATTCCTTTGCTATCTCTCCCTATCTCCTGAAGTTCAACAAAGTTGATTTCTGATTTTTAAGGGGCCCAAGACACTTTCTAGTTGCTGTCTTGCTCTTCACATACTTGTGGAATTTCTTTGGATTATCCTTAGTCTTGGAGAATAAAGATTCTCTCCTATCCTGATATGCAATGAAGGAGCTGCACTCCAAAAGCTAGTCCTTCCAAATAAACCTGTTTGACTATAACGTGGTGTTGTGCAATCAACAACTCAAAAAAAAAGGAGTTAGTAAGAATGAAAACACAGATACTGAAGACCAAAATATAGCCTCCAAAAACCAAAAGCACCCTCAAAAGGGTGCTCCCAAAAGAAAGAACATGTGGCTTGCAGTAGTCTTGAGGCTTCAAGGAGTCTTCAGTCAACTGTTGATAATTCCTACATCCACACCATCCTGAAAGAGTATTTACATCTCTGGCAGGTCCGCCCTTCTAGTCAGATAGGGTTGGTTAAGAATGATTCTGGTGATTATTGGTTCATAGGTACGAGTTGCAATGCAATTTAAAGAACATTTGCATTCTTTTCTGGCAGTTACACAACTTTGCAGGAAAACATCAAATTCCAACTAGTACTTGCCACACTGTGACCTGCTTCCACACCAAGGATTCTATGATTCTAAGAAGAGGTCTTTTGAGTAAGGTTCAGGACATAACAGCACTTTCTTCTAAATATTACAAGCAAATAATTAAGCAGATATGCAAAATGGGTACTTGTATGTTCTGATCTCCACAGAGACCAATAATTTTTAAGAAATGAATCCTGGTGACACCAATAGAAAGACAACCACTGGATAAGATTTCACTCTTTAAACTTTTTACTCCTGTAATTAAACTAAAATATAATTTAATTCAACAGACAAAAGGCATTTCAAGGAAAGAGTGAAACTGTGCTTTCAATGGTCAACAGGTGTTGCTGAACCGAGACCTTGGAGTGCAGATTCATAGCTCCTTGAAAAGTGGAGTCGCAGGTAGATAGGATAGTGAAGGCAGCATTTGGTATGCTTTCCTGTATTGGTCAGAGTATTGAGTACAGGAGTTGGGAGGTCATGCTGCAGCTGGACAGGACATTGGTTAGGCCACTGTTGGAACATTGCATGCAATTCTGGTCTCCTTCCTATCAGAGGGATGTTGCCAGAGTTGAAGGATTTAAGCTCTAGGGAGAGTCTGAATAGGCTGGGGCTATTTTTCTTGGAGCGTCAGAGGCTGAGGAGTGACCTTAGAGGTTTGTAAAATCATGATGGGCAAGAATAGGATAAATAGACATGGTCTTTTCCATGTAGTGGGGAAGTTCATAACTAGAGGGTATAGGTTTAGGGTGAGGGGAAAGATTTAAAAGGGACCACGTTTTCATGCAGAGGGTGGAGTGTGTACGGAATGAGCTGCCAGAGGAAGGGGAGGCTGGTACAATTATAGCATGTAAAAGGCATCTGGATGGGTATACAAATAGGAAGGAAGGGTTTAGAGGGATATGGGCCAACTGATGGCAAATGGGACTAGATTAAGTTAGGACAACTGGCCAGCATAGACGAGTTGGACCAAAGGGTCTGCTTCTGTGCTGTTCACCTCTATGGCTCCATGACTTAATGCCCAAAGGTTTCATCTTATTCTTTTATACACTTTCATTCAGCTCCACAAATGTGGTATGGTTGTTCTTATGAAACACACTGATGGGTATTCAATGTCATGGGAGGAAAGCCTGATGAATAACTGCTGTTCTGGGTGTTCTCTATTTGGTAGTTCCCTCAGTAATATGCTTTCCCACAGCTTCCTGTAGTTGTACATTTTAATAAGTTAAACACATTGGTTCACTGTAATCTTAAAAATATTTTGAGTAGCTGTGACGCATACAAATAGTGAATGTGCAGTGAAGCAATCCATGCGAATTTTAATACTACCCTGAAGGCATTTTGTTCAAAGGGTTCTAAAGCGGGTTAACCCATCAAAAGTGTTCAACAAAAGGAAAGAGATGGAGGATTTTTCAGTCATCCATACCTCAATTAAACAAGCACTAGTCTATTTTTTAAGTCAGCATCTTTACGAAGGATGCCGTTCTTGCACACAGCCGCAAGCAGAGCACTACACAAATTAATCTCCAGCTAACTGGGAACAAGAAATACTAGAGGGCATGCAGTGCTTTTAAAATGAAAGCTACATTTTGCTTTTAAAGGCAATTCATACACTTATTAGTAAAAAGATCCTGATAGAAAATATGCTTCAACTCTAATAGATTTCCTCATCACTCAAATTCAATTAAAATTTATAGAGGATAAAATAGCTGAGCTGCATTTGCTGTAACCAAAAAAAATATAAAAAGAATATGCAATAAACCATAACTTCCCTTTATATACATCTAGTGTTTGTAGCAACTCAGACCAATTGAACTGCTTTATGGACTGCAGATCAAAGTACAAATATCAGAATTTGACTAGAATTAAACACCAGATTTACTTTTTAGCTAGAAGTTCTATTTATAATATGTACATTAGTTTCTTCGCACATGTAACCATATTCCACTGGGTATGAAATGCACTACAATGTCTGCACTGCATTTATTGCAGTCTATCAGCCGTGACAACATTTTAGTAATGGTACTGAAGATTTGTGTCCCAGAACTTGCTGCACCCCTAGCCAAGCTGTTCCATTACAGGTACAACACTGGTCAGACAATGTGAAAACTTGTCCAGGTATGTCCCGTTCATAAATGCACACAGACAGGACAAATCCAACCTGGTTAATTAATGCCTCACCAGTCTGCATTCAATTAGTAAAATGACGGGGGGAAAAAATAAAATCAACAGTACTATCATGCACCACTTGCTTAAACCTGCTCACTGCAGTGTAGTTTGGGTTCCACAAAGACCACTCAGCCCCAGATCTCATTACAGCTTTAGTTCCAGCATGACAAAAAAGCTGAACTGCAGGAGTGAGATGAGTGACTGCCTTTGACAGCTAAGTCATATTTGACAGTGTACAAAGAGATCAAGCAAAACAGTTAATGGGAATCAGCAGAAAGCCCTGCTTATTGAAATCATACCTAGCACAAAGAGAGATGTATTTGGCTGTTGACAGACAGTCAATTAACCTCCAGGGTATCATGACAAGTGTTTCTTAGGTTACCGTCCCAGGCCCAGGGCAGCTGCCCCACCAGTATAAAAGGTCAGAACATTTAAAGGGAGAACAAAGATTTAAAAAGGGACCAGAGGGACAACATTTTCATGCAGAAGATGATGCATGTATGGAATAAGTTGCCAGGGTAAGTGATGGAGGCTGACGCAATTGCACCATTTCAAAGACATCTGGACGAGTATATGAATAGGAAGAGTTTTAGAGGGATATCGGCCAAATGCTGGCAAATGGCACTAGATTAATTTAGAATATCTGGTTGGCATGGACAAGTTGGACCGAAGGGTCTCTTTCCATGCTGTATAGCCCGATGGCTTTATGACTGACTGATTACGCAAGTGCCGGGCAATGATCACTTCCAAAGTATCCTGGGGTTTACTACTCACAAGAAACTAAACTGGCTATTTAAATAATGTTTTGCAAGAGGAGACTGCAAATCCTACAATAATTAACAACTCCTAATTAACCAAAGCCTGTACATCATCTACAAGACATAAGACAGGTGAGAGATGCAAGAGTCTCGTGCCTGGATGAGTGCAGCTGCAACATCAGCATCCATAACAACCCTTTCATTTGACAATACATACATCAATATTCACTCCCTCCAGCTCCAATGCATGATAGCAGCAGTGTGTACCACCTACAAATGCTAGCAGAAATTCACAAACCTCCTTAGCACCTTCCAAACCCACGATTCACTCACGTCCTGCAGAGGATGGTACGTGTATGGAATAAGCTGCCTGAGGATGTGGTGGAGGCTGGTACAATTGCAACATTTAAGAGGCATTTGGATGGGTATAGGAATAGGAAGGGTTTGGAGGGATATGGGCCGGGTGCTGGCAGGTGGGACTAGATTGGGTTGGGATATCTGGTCGGCATGGACAAGTTGGACCGAAGGGTCTGTTCCCATGCTGTACATCTCTATGACTATGATTATAACATTGCCATCTGCAAATCCCCAGCAAGACCACAGCATCAGTCTTCATGGAATACTGCACGAAAGGGTAACAGCTTCCTTTGCAAAGTACAAATAAAAAGAAAGTGCAAGTGCCCAATAGATAGATCTTTGCAATGTATTTGCCATCTTGTGTGTGGAAATAGCAGCCTTCAGATGAACAAAAATAAACAGTGTTTAAAGTTTCAGAACTAATATCTCCACATAAATAAAAGTTACTGCAGACGCTGGAATCTGAAACCAAGAGAGAAAACACTGGAAAATTTCAGCAGGTCTGGCTGCATCTGTAAGGAGAGAAAAGAGCTGACGTTTCGAGTCTAACTGACCCTTTGTCCACATATGTTGCCAGATCGGAGTATTTTAAAATACTGTTTTGATTAGAGTGCAGAACTTTGCACATCTTCAGTTGTGTATCTTTAGTTATCTTCAAAGGCAGAGTCATGTAAAGTTCATAAAACAAATTAATATGGAGGTTCCTCAAATATTTCCATCCAAATGACAGTAAGCACAAAACATGCACAAATGCAAAGATCAGTTTTAGATTACCTATAAATGTAACTCACCTGCTATACACTTCAATTGTAAAGCAATTATCCAAAAACAAACTGGGCTTTTAAAAAAAAACCAACATGTCATTACGCACCTCTAAAGCTGGTGGGGCTTAAACCTTGGCCTCCTAATCCAAGGGTAGGGACACCACATTTATCAACACCAAATCACTTCAAAATTGAAAGATTCATACATTCTCAAAATTTAAGTCACAAGAGGGCACAGACATTTATCATCTTGACTATGTATTAAAAGCTAGCTAAACATTCAGAGCCCTCCAGAACAGAAACGGACCCTTCAGTCCAACTAGACCACGCTGACCATAACCCCAAACCAAACTAGTCCTACTTGCCTGCTCCTGGCCCATATCCCTCCAAACCTTTCCTTTTCACGTACTTACCTCAGTGCCTTTTAAACAGTTGCTATGACTGCATCAACCACTTCCTCAGAAGTTCACTCCACACATGAACAGTCCTTTAAAATATTTGTCCTTCATGTCGTTTTTAAAATCTCTCCCCTCACCTTAAAAATATGCCCCTAGTTTTGAAATCTGCCACCCGGGGGAATGACACCTACCATTAACCCAACCTATATCCCTCACGATTCTATCAACCTCTACGGCCATCTCTAAACTTCCTCTGCTGCAATGAAAAAGAGTCCCAGCCTGTTCAGCCTTTATAATTCAAACCCTCCTGCCTTAGCAACATCTTGGTAAATCTCTCACCTCCCTCCAGTTTAATATGCTTCCTATAACTAGGATTCCAGAACTGGACAGTACTCCAGAAGAGGCCTCACTTATGTCCTGTACAGCCTCAACATGACTTCACAATGCATATACTCAAAAGGACTGGGCAATGATGGCAAACATCTGAATACCTTAACTATCCCACCTACCTGTGACAAACTTCAAAAGAATGATGCACCTAAACCCCTAGGTATCTCTATTCTACAACATTACCCAAGGTCCTACCATTAATTGCATAAGTTCTACCCCTGTTTATTGTAGCAAAATACAGTACCTCACATTTATCTAACATTTCAATTAAGAAAAAAAACATGTCATTGCAACAGAGTGGGAGACCTTGTGACAGGATCCCAACTCTTGGATCAGAAGTTCTAGGCTCAGTCTGCTCTACCATTTGACCATGGCTGATGAGTTTCTCAACCCCATTCTCCTGGTTCTCCCTGCAACCTTTACTAATGAAGTACCCCTCTCTGCCTCAAATACAAGAATGATGGCCTCCATAGCCTTCCGCAGCAATGAGTTCCACAGATTCACCATCATCTGGATGAAGAAGATCAAGTACAGACTCAGAGTCCTCAACCACTCATCTGACAAGTTCTTCATTCCTGGGATTATTTTTGTGAATGTCCACTGACCCTATAGCTCTCCTTGCATATAGGGTCCACACCTGCTCACAATGTTCCAAATGTGGTCTGACCAGAACCTTGTACAGCCTCAGGAGCACATCTCTGCTTTTGTATTCCAGCCCTCTTGAAATAAACGCTAACATGGCAGTTCCCTTAACTGCAAATTGAACATTCATGATAATCTTGTGAAACCTTCTGCCCACTCTCCTAGCCAGCCCAAGTCCTTCTGCACTCTCCCTGCTTCCTCAACACTATGTGGACCTCCACCTTAGCATTATCTGCAAATTAGCAACAAAGCCTTCCATTCCTTCATTCAGATATGATCTTATAACGTGATCAGCTGTCATCGCAACATGGACCCCTGCAGAACTCCACTAGTCACTGGCTATCATGACAAATACTCCTCTATCCCTTCCCTCCACATTCTGCCAGTCAACCAATCCCCTATCCACACCTGCACCTTGCCCTTAACCTCATGGGTTCTAATCTTATTTAGCAGCCTCCTGTGTGGCACCTTGTCAAAGGTTTTCTGGAAAGCCAAACTGATCACATACACTGGTGCTCCTTTGTCCAACTTGCTTGTTACTTCCTCAAAGAATTCTAAAGATTTGACACAGCAGTCTTATTTTACCAAGTATTCCATAAATCTAATCCTTAATAATAAACTCTTACCGATGACTGAGGTCAGTCTAACTAGGCTAAAGTTGGTCTTCAGCACCACACTCACCCCTCCCTTTTTAAACAGATGTTATATTGCTACATTTTCCAGTCCTTTGGGAGCTTCCCTGATTGCAGTGAGTCCTGAAAAGATCACCAATGCCTCTCCTTTCTCCTCAGCCATCCCTTTCAGAACTCTGGTATGTAGTTTGTGGTCCAGATGATTCATCCAGCCTCACACCTTTCAGCTTCCCCAGCACCTTCTCTTTTGTGATGGCCATTACGCTCGACTCTTGAAGTTCTGGCATGTTGCATTAGTTTTCACTGTAGAATGCATAGCAAAGTACCTACTGTATTCAGTTTTTTTTTGCCATCTTTGCTCCCATTACTTCTCCATCCTCACTTTCCAATCATCCAATGTCTACTCTTGTTCTCTTACATTTGATAGCTAAAAAACTCTCAATCTTTTATATTACTAGCTAGTTAACACTCATTTCATCATCTCTTACCTCTTCCTCCCCCCCCCCTTACTGCTTTTTAAAAAAAGTTATCCTCTCCTGGTTTTTAAAAGGCTTCCCATTTGTCTTCAGCAAATTGTATGGTTATTTTTTGTTTGTGATGTCTGTGATTGCCATGGTCCTCCCATTAGTACACTTCTTCCTAGAGAAGGATTTCTGCTATGCCTTCCAAATTACTCCAGAAACCCCTGTTCCTGCTGGTCCCCTGCTTTCCTTGTCCACCTACATATTGAAGTTCGCCTTGATTGTATAAGTGCCTTTCGTACATGACTTTTCTATCCCTCATTTATTTTCTTCCCCACATCCTGAAGACTACTAAGAGGCCTGTACACAATCCCAGAATCTTTTCTCCATTGCAGTTCTTCAACTCTACCCACCAGATTCTACACCTTCCAATCTACATCACTTCTTGCCAATTTAATTTCATTTATTAAAATGATAATCCCACCCCACACCCACCAATCCATCTGCCTATTCCACAGGACATGGATCCTTCAACGTTTAGCTCCCAGCCCTGATCCCCTCACAACCAGGACTGATATCAATAATACCATACCTGCCAACTTCAACCTGCTACAGGTTCATTTACCTCGCATCTTATAATATGCGCATTTAAGCATAATACTCAGTCCTACGTTGACTGGCCCCCTTCTTAGTTGTTCCTTATCTGCTGTGCCTGAAGTTAGATTCCTGAGCCTTTCCATACTCTGTCCCGTTACTTATTCTGGAAACTAAGCTCTGCTGAGCCCTACCACCAACCTGCCCATTCAATTACATTTTGTCACTGTTTCCGTGTGCCTACAATGGAACTTGCTGTGACGAGGAAATTTCAGTGCAACATCTTCCACAGAAGTATTTGCATCCAGAATGTGGACTAAAAGCTGTCAGGACATTTTGCACTGAATTAACCATTTTGACAACGCCACTGAAGGGAAAAGAATGAGGGAGATATAAAAAGACAAAAAAAAGCAATTGTTAAAATCAGGCACACTTGTAGAAGTTAATTCTCAGGAGGTTGCTGTATACAATTCTTAAATTATCCTTGCACAACATTGCAAAGATTCAACATTTTCTCACTCTTAAATGTGCATGTATCACACAAACACAGCAACTTCAAGCTATATTTCAACTACTGCCTCGACAGGATAGCAGTATCGTGCAACTTCTGAACTTTTCCTGCAGCTTTGAATTTCCCAGTTAAGTGCAGATGCGAAATAGCTGGAAGTTCATTTTGCATTTGAGTGACAATGAGCATTGTGTGCTACACCATTATTGAAACAAGAAAATCCAAGGCTATTATTGTGCTTAGATTCCAACCTTTCTAAGTTGCTTCAGGCAAATTCCTTACAACATTCAGTACAAACATAACCTTGAATTACAAGCAAGGCCACAAAAATTGCTTTTTTTGTCTTACAAAAGATAGCCCCATGAGCAGACAGGAAATAAAGCCAACACATACAATTTTCTTTACATCCAATGTTTGAAATACGAAAAGAATAATGATCACCACTGATCTGATTAGGATTATCTTCCCCATACTGTGACGTCAGTTGGCAGAAGGACAAGTGCAGATTAGGGTCAGAAGAGATTCAGTTTTCATAATCTTTTCTTTCGTTGAGTTATTCTATAATAGCTACCAGTGTATTATCAGGTTACAATACAAACAAGGGTTTCTGAAAAGTATTGTAATAGCTAAGGCACAACTTTAACAGTTAATATTCAGAAACAAAAACTGAATTACAGTAAAGGCTACACCTCATCCCAACTCTTACTTATGAAAACTAAGAAATTGAACATTTAAAACGCTTCTTAGCTAAATTTCTACCCTTCACTAAATTTTCAGTTTTTAAAAAGTGGAATTCTCCATTTTTCGTGCTTGTTTAATAGGACAACTGACATTGGTGTGGTTGGTCACTGTCTGTACATTTAATCACACTTGGCCAAAATTTCCCTGGCTGCTTCATCAATTCACAAACTTCAAATCATGCCAGTCATCGTGATATGTATATTGTGAGAAAACACAACTACTTCACAAACTAATGCATTCGGGTAATTTGCCACACATTCAAGTCATTTAATTACACTCACCATTGTTACCATTCTTTGATCTTTACCGATACATTGTTTTGATCTCCATTGCAGAGTCAACGCTATTAATTACCCAATACTACAAACAGCAAACTGGCTTCTGAACTTTTAAATTTCGCTTCAGCTAGTGACAAACAATTTACAATTCAAGACAATTACTTGGACCTTCACTTTTGTCATTAACAAGCAGCTTCTATAAAAATAATTTGACAGCTGTTTCAAGTAGACAGTCTTTCATACAGAGACATTTATTTGATTAAAATACCTTAATTGTTTGGAGTACAGATCTGCAATGCACATGCTATTTTTTAGCCTGCGTCCAGCACTTCCATCTAGGAGTTCAGCCATAGATTTGACTCTGCTTTAATCATAGTAACATTACTGCTTCATTTTGATCCTGTTACCATTCTAGTAAGTGTACAAATTAATCCAGAAAATGATTTTGTCCGAGAAAATGTTCTTTATCTAGATTATGGCTCAGGTGAACAGCCTGAAAAGGCAGATAACATTACCCACCAAAACTGTCACTATCAATGATGAAGCTATTCTAATACACACAAGTACTTCAAAGTCGACAGAGGGGATACTTTATTCTCCTTTTTGTCCAAGCAAAATTTGAACTCAAGACGCAACTCACATTAGAGGAAAGAAACTTTAGCACTAACCTGGATATCCTGAAGTTGGGTCTGGCTCCTTGCTAGAATGTTCTTGAGATAACAATTGTAAACAGTATCTCAAAGCAGCTTAACTCTGCCAAGTGAGGGATGTTACTTGAGTGACCCTGAGGACTGCTTGAGCACTAGCTTCCACATGATAGACCAGAAATAGAGTTTTACCCCTTAACGAGTGTTTCCAGGTCAGATGATTTTGAAATGGACCCATGTCAATTTGAACTCATGTTAAGTGGAACTGTGATGAGATGTGCAAACTAATCCCCTGTAATTGACATGTAAGCACCCTAGGAGGAAAGTAACTCCGTGTTATTGAGGTAATCTGTTCAAATTAAGATTGTAAGTATTACAAGTCAGAGCGTTTAACTTATTTTTCCCCAAATGAGAAAAGCAAAAACAAAAACAACGTAATTCCCTGTGCATTTAACCTCTTAACAAAAGCATATTTTATACAAGATACGAGATATCTTTAAAAATGTTGCCTGTGTTGCTTAATATGGGGTTGGCTAAATTTCATACACTGAGCATTAGGGAGAAAAAAAAAGATGTTTCAGCTTAAAATCAAAAGTTCAATTCAAAGAGCAAGTGGGAAACAATTGTGTACGTGGATTACAACTATAATTTTCTGGATCTGGCTTTTTAATCCAACTGCTGGACATATGCCGTCTGCAGCAAAAATATGCACAATGTCTTTGTACAAATAAGCACATAATTAGAGGTGAATGAGTATAATCAATAGCCTTACATACATACTAAATACCCTTAGACTCTGCTGGTATGAATTGAACACTGATTTTTCAGAAATGTTTTATTGCTCATTAAGTGGCTAACATGGAAGAACAGGCATCTCAATCCAATCTTAGACAAAATATTAAATGTTAATATTAAATATTTTTGCAACTAAAAACATGCAACACCTCAATTTCATGGAAAAATGTCAGAGAAACACAGGACCACATGAAATGGTGCATTCAGAGTGGTTTTGCTGCAATATCAGAATCTTTGACCCAAGGTTGGTTTGGAAATATCTTGAAAACTTAATTTATGACTGCGTCCCCTTTTATCCAAATGCACGTGTAGTAGATCATATTTTTTTCCTACAAACATAAACTAATGCTTCAATAGGACAAAATTCACGGAGCACCCCTTCCCATCCTGAAGTGCACATATTGCAGCAGTACAAAGTGAGCTTTCTCCATAAACTCAGTTTAAACTTGATACAATGCTAGTTTGCCATGGAGCTGCCAATTAGCATCCAAACATGCATAACTAAACAAAAGCATATCATTTTTACTTTACATCAGGTATTCTTGTTTTTAACTTTATACAATGAAAGAACTTCTTGACTATTACTCCCTTCACATTAACACACCAGTATGTCAATTGAAGTGGCTATCAATGAGAGTTTGGTTGATGTTTGAGTAATTATGTCACAACCAAACCAAAAAAACAAATCTCAACCACTTCACTCCTGAAATAATTCATTAAAATTCTTATATGGCCACACCACTATTGTATGGAGCAGTTTATTTCCACTGGCAAATTATAGTGTCTTCTATTCAATAACTTACAATGAATTAAGTGGAATGGCAATTTGCAAAGGGGATGTTGAGAGATATTGATAGAATCCCTACAGTGTGGAAGCAGTACATTTGGCCCTCTGAACAGCGTCCCACCCAGACCCACTCAGCTTCCCTGTAACCCTGCATTTCCCCCAGCCAACCCACCTAACCTACACAATCTCTGGACTGTAAGAGGTAACCCACACAGGAGGAACAGGCAAACTGCCCACATACAGTTGCCAGAGACTAAAGTCGAACCTGGGTCCCTGGTACTGAGGCAACAATGCAAACCACTGACCCACTCTGCTGCCTTAATAAGTTAAAAGAGTTGGCACACAGTACAAAGTGGCAAATTGTAAAGTTGCTTATTCTGAAAGAATTATTTAAATGGAGAAAAGCTACAAAGGGACTTGTGTATACATGCACACAAAACTAGTTCACAATCAGGATGGCTAATGTAATGTTGGCCCTTATTTCAAGGGAGTTGGAGTTGAGTGAAACAGTGGCTCAATGGTTAGCGCTGCTGCCTCACAGCACCAGGGAATTTAGTTCAATTCCACCCATAGGCAACTATCTACACAGAGTTTGCACATTCTCTCCATGCTGCATGGGTTTCCTTCAGGTGCTCTGGTTTCCTCCCACAGTCCAAGTTAAGTGGATTGGCCATGCTAAATTGCCCATAGTGTCTATGAATGTGCATACTAGGTGGATTGGCCACAGGGAGTGCAGGGTTACAGGGAGTTGGGCGTGAGTGCGGTACTCTTCAGAAGGTCGCTGTGGACTTGATGGGCTAAATGGCCTGCTCCCACACTGTAGGGACTCAGTGCAGAGAAAGAGAGAGCAGAGAGGACTTACTGCAGTTACACACTGTGCTAGTGAGACCACATTTGGAATGTGTGATCAAGTTTTGCTTCCCTTAAAGGAAAGATTATTTCACTGGAAGCAGATCGAAGGTTTATTAAGATTATCCTGGCATGGAGAGTCTGTCTTGAAAAATGATTCAGCCAATTGGAACTATGTACTGGAGTTTGGAAGAATAAGAGGTATTGGTAAACATATTGGATTTACTCGGACTTGACAAGGTAAATGCTGAGAGGATGTTTCCCCTTATGGGGGACTTTAGAACCAAAAGTATATTCAGAATTTAAAATAAAGATGAGGAAGAATTTCTTCTGAGGGTTGAGTGTTTCTGGAACTGCTTGCCAGAAGCTGAGGTTATGGAAGTTTACAAAATTATGAGGGGCATGGATAGGGTAAAAAGGCAAAGTCTTTTCCCTGGGGTCAGGGACTCCTGAACTAGAGGGCATAGGTTCAGGGTGAGAGGGGAAGGTATAAGAGAGACCTAAGGGGCAACCTTTCCATACAGGGTGACACGGGTATGGAATGAACTGCCAGAGGATGTGGTGGAGGCTGGTACAATTGCAACATCTAAGAGGCATTTGGATGGGTATATGAATAGGAAGGGTTTGGAGAGATATGGGCCGGGTGCTGGCAGGTGGGACTAGATTGGGTTGGGATATCTGATCCGCATGGACAGGTTGGACTGAAGGGTCTGTTTCCATGCTGTACATCTCTATGACGCTTAACCTCCTTTGCTCCAGTGGGAGAAAAAAGCCCTAGCCTATCCAGCCTTTGTTAAAAGTAAAACTCAAAACTTCCATACCTGACAGATTCCTAATAAATCTCTTCTGAACCCTCACCAATTTAATAATATCCTTCCTTTAAATGGGTGTCCAGAACGGGACAGTATTCCAGACGAGGCCTCAAGGTTGGCTATGTATAGCAAATTACCAAGGATTTTAATTTAATATTTTCAGTTAGATCCAGAAGGATTCTGAAGCCCCCATATTTATGTTGCCTCTCCCAGATCCGTAACTATTCTTTGAAAGCAAACTGCCGATCCTCCACTGCTAATCTATTTAACAGACCAAAACTTAAAAGTATGACCCGCTCAACCTACACAACCAACTGAAGGAGCAGCACACAAAAAACTAGTGCTTCCAAACAAACCTGTTGGACTGTAACCTGGTGTTGTGTTTTTCAACTATATAACACAAATGAGAAGCCTGTTAAGGCCATGGGCTCACCTAAGTCAAATGATTAATTCAAGCAAACAAATATTAAAAATACAATTTTAGAAATAAAGTTCCCATTCAAAACTGAGAATGGTTTTTAGAACACTTACAGGCTGCCAATTGCCCCACAGATATTTCCAAACCAAAGAGTTTCCCCAACATGTATTTTTAAGATGATGATGATCACTGCCATTTCTTGGAACTTGCTAGATGAGATGGCCAGAAGGGCAATTCAAATAGCAACGGAAGGGATAAAACTAGGATCAACATGTGTTGAACCTTTACCATCTGTCCCACAGTAGCAAGAGTTTAAAGTTGATAACCAATGTTAATACTTAAGTGACTCAGTAAAACCAGATTGTATCATCCATTATACAAATTTTCATCTGAACACATGAAAGCAAACAATCTAGATACATATAAATCTCACTGCAAGGGAGCAAACTACAAAACCACAAAATAATTCAATAACTAAAATTAAACAGGTCAAAGACTAATATTATAAAGCTCTCCCCATTATAATTTCACAAGAATGTGGTATTCCTGTTCCAAGTGTCTTTGTTAGTGTAAAAGAGAAAATAGCCATTACCAGTATCATACCATCACTTGTACCCTATGACCAAGGCATGCCATTACCATGAATCAGAAAGATGCAAGTATTATTCCAAAACTTGAGCACAAAAATCTATGCTGGCATTTCAGTGCAGTACTTACAATGTTGAACCACTTCAGGTGCCAATTTTTGGATTAGATATTAACATAAGGTCTCTTCTGCCCTCAAGTGGCTGATAAAAGATATGGTACTATTTTGAAAAAAGGCAGAGCTCTCAAGTGAATATTTATCACTTAGATCAACATCAGCACATTCTTTGTGGCCTTGCTCAGTACAAAACCTATTTCTGTAGTGTAACTGTTATTACAAGTCAAAAATACTTAATTGGCACTTTGGGACAAGCTGTGGCCACTGATTGCATATCAAGTAAAGGTGGCGTTTGATATGCTTGCCTTTGTTGTTCAGTGCATAATGTACAGGAGTTGGGAGGCCATGATGAGACTGGACAGGACACTGGGTTCAATTCTAGTTTCCCTGCTACAGGAAGGTGTTGTGTTATGCAACTTGAAAGAGTTCACAAAAATTTACAAGGATGTGGCCAAGGTAGGAGGATCAGAGTCATATTCCCTGGAACATCAGAGGCGAAGCGGTGACTTATAAAAAGCTTGAGACACATGGATAGGATGAATAGCAACGGTCTTTTCCCCCAGGTTGGCAAGTTGGAAACTCTAGGGCACAGGTTTATGGCGAGAGGGGAAAAAGACTGAAAAAGGGACCTAAGGGGCAATTTTTCCACACAGAAGGGGTGCTTTGTGTATGGAATGATTTTCAGATTAAGTGGAGGCAGACAGGTACAATTACAACATTTTAAAGGCATCTGGATGGGTATATGAATAGCAAGGGTTGAGAAAGTAGTGAGCCATATACTGGCAAATTAGACTAAATTTAAGATATCTGGTCAGCATGGATGAGTTGAATCAAAGGGTCTGTTTCCTTATGATTCTTTAACCAAGACAAGCAAATGCAATAAAGCAACTGAAAAATAAAAATAAATACAAGCCTTTTACTTGTCTTTAATAGTCTCAATTAAAGTGCATCATCATCATTGACAGATCCTCAGAGGAGGATGAACCTTCCACTGAGGAAGTGTCTATAGGCGGCTGCACAGTGCAATCCAGCTTCCACAGATTGCTACACTTGGGGCAGAAGGTGGTCGCAGGAAAGGGTGTTTAGCTCAGCCTCAACTAAAAAGTGTTTATTCTGGACACATTTTAGGAAGGATGCAAAGACATTACACAGCATGCAGAAAATATTAACGAGCACATTTCCAGGATTAAGTATATTAAATTGTATGGATGGTTTTGGTAATGATAAGGACTTTTCCCCTTCGATGGTTGAGAGGAGATTTGCTGAGGTGTTCAAAATGTTAAAGGATCTGGATAGAGTCATCAGGAAGAAAACATTCCAATGCAACAAAAGAAAAACATTTATGCATTGACTGGTTAAGGTTTGAGCCGAGAAGGACAGATTCAGTTTCCAAAGCAAACTAGATAATATTTTGAAAGTAAATGGTACAGAGAAGATGGATAAAATGTGACAAAGAATCTGCAAGACCAAATAGCCTTGTTCCATACTGTAACTATACACTGATGCATAACCTCCCTTTCTAGACTGGATTTGCCACTGAATTTAGCTAACATACTTCAATTTTAGGCTGTGTTGAGGCTATTGCAGAATCCTTCAATCTGATTGGTTAAGATACTGCTACTAGCCATTTTCACTCAAATCCCAGATGTTGTTGCCTTCAGTGCAATGTCATTGCCTCACACTCAAGTGAGAATGTGTATAGGATAGAAATCGGTAGGGGAAGAGTTAAGTTTGAATTTTGTGAAACAAGAGGTTCAGTTGAGCATGACTCAGGTCAGGTATGAACTTACAATTAACTCTTGCTGGAAGCAAGGGTATTAGGTTAACAAGGTGGAAAAGCAATTATGTGAGCCATTTAGCAATATTGGCAGTATGCAAAATTAACTAACAAGGAGAAAAGTATCCATTGTAAGAATCCAGTTAATAAGGTTCAGAACCTTATTAAGAGTAAAGGGCCTGGTTTCTGCTATTGATACTCGTTGATTCTAACGGTCACTCAATTAAAATGTATGTTGCATTATCTGGATGCTTCTCCCTGTAAAATTACGATAGAGTTCATTGAGAAACTGCTGTTCCAGAGAAGACAGTGAACTCATGTCTCTGTGCACATTGCTGATCATTCTCTCTCCCTTTAGGGTCTGGAATAAAGATGGGAGGTAGAACTACTGTGTCTGAGCATTCTGCTTCAACTGAAGGGGGAAACGGGACAACACAATGATGTGCAATGTGAGCACCTAAAACATGCAAAGGCAATTCAGCCAATGTCAGATGCTGTTTATGCGCTATGTAACATTGACCGATATTTATCAACATTTACAAATAAAATCTCTCTGCAGCAGTGGCAAGCAGGAAATCCAATTTATTACAAGTCTTCCATTACAAGTTTAACTATAAATTATTTTAAAATAACTTATAATGTTTTGCATGAAACATCTCAAGCCTTACAAAACTCTGGTTAGGCCCCACTTTACAGCACCATACAATTGGGAGGATACACTGGCCTTGCACGGAGTACAACATTGGTTTACAAGGATGATATAGGGTCTTAAGGGTTTGGCTTGAGGACAGGATTATGAAAATTAAGTGTTTTCTCTAGAATTTAGAATGTAAAGTAGTGATTGGATGAAAGTCAATGACAGGGTAGATAAAAATAAACTAATTCCACTGGTTGGAGATTATAGAACTAGAGGAATAGTCTGATAATTAAGACCATACCATTTAGAAACACACTTCTACGCACAAAGTGATAAATATTTGGAACTCTTCCACAACCAACAGTGAACACAATCAGTTGTTAATTTTAAATCTGAAAGTACATTTTTGTTAAACAAAGGTAGTAAGGTAATGGGCCAAAGACATTCAGCCACAATCTCAATGAATGGTGAAACAGGCTCATAGGGATGAATGTCCTCCTCCTGTTCCTATGACTTCTCAGAAGAACTTTGAGTTTGTAAAACTATCAAGAATTTATCCACCAACTTCAGCTCAAACTACTCAGGTGACTTCTCTCTCCAGTCTTAAGGTACTTGAAATCCACGAGCTGCCCTAAAGAGTCCATTTTAATCTAATTACCCTTTCTGATGCTTTGACAGTACAACATTCACACATGTTTCTATACAAAATCAGTACTGCTTCTATAATTTTGTCATTAGACAGTGAAATCATGCAAAAAATGTCACAGTAAATGCCCATAAGCTTCTTCATATTCATCGATAGTAATAGTTACACAGCAGCTCAGTACAGATGGAAGAATTTTTCTATGCAAAAGTTCAACTATTTGCATCACTAATTTCAGTTTCAGATGCAGCCCATGCATCTAGCTTCGAGCCACTCACTGAAGACTGGGCAGATTTGAAGATAATTTTAAAAGTGTTCACCTTTAAAAACAGATCAAAATATTTGCATATGCAGACTTACACGTTACACATCTTTCAAAAAGCTCTTAAGTTTATATGTTAGACAGATGTTCAATCAAATTTTAGTTGACGTTTCCTCTTCCACATAACACCATTTCTGCCATGTGGAATCTTTTTCCAGTATATCTGCCAAGTATATCAGTACAGTGCACAAAATTACAGACCAAAAATACCCTGCCAATGATAGCTCTTCAAATAGCACACATTTTCAATCTTTGCAAATCCCTTTAGTCTTGATAGGCACTTTTGACAAAATACTAACAATTCTTTGTAAAAGTTCCAAATTAATTGTTCTCAATCCTGAAAACATTCTTAGTTAACAGTTAATATTTCATTAGCTAGTCACCTGTGACTGGGTCCCAAAACCCTAATTTGCAAAGTCTTCAAGCCTTACTCTGTTACAATTTGCTATTTCCATTAGCCTTCCTACAATATTCAGGGTGTCCCGAATATCTTCAAAATGGGAAATCTAGCTAATACTTTCTATAAATCTATTACAGATGCAATGAAACATTCAAGACCTCCACAAATAACATCCAGCAGCTCACCTGCTTCTGATACCATTTATCTTAAAAATATTTACATATTTCCAAGCTCTTTTGCTTTATTACTTGCAGGCAAACTTTTGCCTTTCCCTCAAATATATTGCTTGGTATTTCTCACATTTGGCAGAACTGTTTTAGGGGCAGCTCTTTCTACAAGTTTTTGGTTCATCCTACAAGTCTCACAACAGTGTGCAATCTGAACCAATCATACTGAAGAATGCACACAAATCAGGAAGTAATCACTAAAATGGGTGAAGAGTGAAAGATAATTACAAGAGGAAAAGATTGTCTCATTTGACATTGCAGTAAAGTCTGAATTTAGCAAATGCTACACAGCTTTAAAAATTACAACCTGTGCAGCAGAATGAAGGGATTTGACATTCCACAAATTTAAAATTACTTTCAGCGCAAGGCAGGCCATTTAACAAACTGTCAAAAATCATGACTACTAAGGTTTAACTTGAGGGCAATTGAAAATTCACATCAATTCAAATCATCCATTCCTGCCTCAGTTGAAGCAAAATGCACAGACAGTATAGTTTCACCTCCACCTTTATTCCAGGCCCTTCAGGGAGAGAAAACGATTGCCCATGTGCACAGAGACATGAGTTCTCAGTCTTCTCTCGAACAGCAGTTTCAAATGAATATAGTCACTTACAGGAGGAGCATCCAGATAAGGCAACATACATATTAATTCGGTGACCGTCACAATCAACATTAGAAATTATGCTATCTGAAGTCATACAATGAATAACTGGCTTTACATAATGAATACTTTTCACCTTGTTAAACCAGTACCCTTGCCTCCAACACCTCGTTACTGCAAGTTCTTATCTGACAAGAGTCATGCTTAGCTGAACCTTTATTTCACGAAACTCAAAAAACTTAAAACTTTCTCTACCTGCTCATACCTTATTAGTTTTAGAAATTATTTTGAAAGTTATCACCTGAGGAGACTTCAGCAGTGAGCAGGGAGCCACTACAGCAACTTCTGGAGTTATGCATTTAACTGCATATGTGCAGATATTAGAATTATCAACTTCACAGTCCAAACAACACCAAGTTTGACAGTTTCAGTAACATTACAAGAAAAAAAAGTTTGTCATTAGCTTGATTCAATTGACACAGTCGGTCAATTGTTGTTCCCAATCTAATTCCAGCATTTCACTAGTGCGACATAGCTTTTGGGATGAAGCTCTAAATCAAGATGACAACTATCATTCATGCTGGCACAAAAGATTTGGTCATATCCTAGGCTTTCTTCCCTTAATCAATACCATCAAAATCAGAGTTAACCGGTCAGTCACCTTATATGCTGTTCTTCAATTACTGCTGTGATTGCTTAAACCACAATGATAATATTTGTAAAATTAAAGTCTGAGTCTTCAGTACTGGCATCTCTTTCGTCTAAAAATCAGTTTTTAAAAAATGAAGCATCCATAATCAAGCTTTTGATTAGTCTTCCTGATTAGGAATAGGTTAATAGCCATTTATGTCGATAAGTTATATATCCCTACATTAGAAGAGCTGCACAAATACAGCGTTTGCAGTTACATTTTACAAAACACCACACATTTACAACTTCCATTCCCTATCTGTACAAACTGCCTGCTTTAAAATATTTAAATAACCTCTTTACAATATGCTTATAGTTCCCAGTTAGATCATGAGAAAACCGCTAATTACATTCTATGAAATGAATTTGCGATTAAAGAAAAATCTGATTTGTGCATCTGACATTCTGCAAATGCCCATTCTGTTGTTAGGTTCTTTTTCTGAGGTCTTACACTCAGGATGCAGTTCGCACACACCAACTTCAGCAGTTAAAGTTTATTAAAGCCTGTACAAGCTAGGTGCCCTCCTAGACACTTTGTAGGTGTGCAAAGTAGAGCCAAAGAGGCCCCGAACAAAGGAAACACATCCCATTTATACAGGTCAGTTGGCAAAACTTACAGGGAGGCGTTTTGTGAAAAATTGACAAACAGTTGCTTAACAAAGGATCCACCTTCAATTCTGCCAGCCTATCAAAAATACAAATCTAGTCTGTCAAGCTTGAATCCCAGCTCTTCTAGGCAAGATCAGTTCAGACAGGTGGGTGAGAAATGGTATGAAGTCAACATTTTGAAGACCAGCAACATATTTCGAGAGGAAACAGCTTTAACGAAGCAGTACCCTTCAGATTTCAACACTGCATGACCATTGAAAATCATCTATTAACAGAACAGCCTTGAAAAGAAGTGGCCTTGAATTCCATCATCAGATTATGAAATGCAGAGGTATCTTACTAAACAGACATTCCTGTATACCAATTCCAGGAAGGTGACAAGTCAAATTAACCTTCTGCATTTTTTTTCTATTGCAAATAATTTGTTATGAGCACTGTCCTTGACCCATTGCCATTTGAAGTTACCAATAGAATGAAATAATATGGGCCATTTAACAGTGTGTTCCAACATCACTGTGCTGGTACTGCTGCTGCACTGATTCAAACAGAACACATTAGCTGCAAACGTCTAACTCAGAGCTGCCATCGCTGGAAAGGATATCAGCAAAAATCTGTTCTGGACCTTAAAAAATCTTTGCACTAACCGAAGAGAACAGAAAGAAATATAAAAGGATAATATCTGCAAGGCCAGTTGTCCACAGGAAGATCTATTAAGACACCAGTCACAGGAAAGGGCTCTGGAGACACTGAAAATTTATATTCCTAACACGGAATAACATCAAGTTGGAGTATTGATGTTTCAGGTGTAATTAGGAGGATACTTCAGGAACTTTGAAACATACACAAGATGATTTAGAGATGACAGTGTTGGACTGGGAGTTAAAATCACAACACAAGGTTCTGATCCAACAGGTTTATTTGGAAGCACTAGCTTTCAGAGCACTGCTCTTTTATCAGGTAATTATCCATCAGGTACTTCCAAATAAACCTGTTGAACTACAACCTGGTGTTGAGAGATTTTTAACTTTGTACACAAGATGAAGTCAGAAGCCATTTAAGCTGAAATGCCACAAATGACATACTGATATCATAGTACTAAATGTATTCAGAATGGAAGACTCGAACATTTTGTTCCATTATTTACTGTCACCATTATGTTTGGAAACCTGACTATGTTCTAACCTGTTAATAGAATTTAGTCATCTGGCTACAAAGGAAGAGCTTCCTTAATGAAAATAAGTAACTGTGGAAGAATAAAGCAAACTGTCTGATTCCACATTTGATAAGCTGAACAATAAGAATGCAAACCTGCCCTAGATTTTGACTGACTTTGTTGATGGATCAAAAATGTCTCAACGATAACCATAGAGAAAATGAGGACTCTACAGTCAGGAGTGAGGTGCTGGAAAAGCAGCATCTGAGGAGGAGAGGCCTACTCAATTTAAGAATTGATACCTCTCAAGGAGGTTTGTCCTGGTTGAATAAAGGATGGCCAATAATATTTTCCAGGTTCAGTTTTACTGGAAACATTGGAACATTAAGCAATTCAGCAATTGGTCACTTGATTTCAGTTATTAGCTACTTGGTTTCAGTATAGATGGCTTTGTAACTTATTGTGAAGCTAACTATTGGCAACCATTTCACTTAGCTAATAGATTGTGGGTCATTTATCAACTCAGCTACAGTCTGTTCATTTGTTTATGACAAAGTTTTCTGAAATGAAGATTTGAACCTACAATGGCAGGTTGAATCCTGGTCACAACCATTCTGATACTGGACTTCTACAAAATTCTAATTCAGAATTATTACAATGCAGGAGTTAGCTATGCAGCCAATCATAACCACACAAACTCTTCAAACAACCAAAATTACCTTGTGCCAATCTCCTGCTTTTGCCCCATACCCTTCTTCTAGACTATTTGACCAACCGAATCAATGTCCTTGTGAATACCTCAATTGAACCTGCTTCAACCACATTGAAACTCATCTGCCATGTATCCACCCACTTCACTAATTTGTCAATATCCTTTTGGAATTCTACATAGTCCTCTTTACAGTTTACAATTCTTCCAAGTTCAGTGACATATGCAAACTTTCAGAGCTTAATCTGCACACTTAAATCAAGATCACCAATGTATAGAGACACTTGTGCTAGGTGTCTGCACATTTAAAGGAACTCCATCCATTTTGATATTAGTTGTTACTTTTCCCTCTTTAGTTTCACCCAATTTTACAGTTGTCTTATTAGTTTAAAACTTTACCAATCCACGAGCTTTCCATCCACCCCTTCCAAAAATTTGGTATAATCCTTAACTTCTCTGATTAACCATAGTTGGTTTATTCTCTTCAGAGTCCTCCTTCCTCATGGAGAAACAGCCTGGAGTCATTTCTCTTCACACATCTGGTCAAAAACATTTGTTTAACTACCTTTTCCTTTTTCAGTCTACTCCAGTCTGCCTTTAACTGTTGTTCTTCTACATTTGGAAACTACATCCTGTCTGAGGAACTGTCCTGTGATGTTGTCAATTTTTTTTTGCTTTATAAACCTAAGTTTTTCCCTCTCCCAAATCTATTTTGGAAGCCTCTCTACAGCCCAGGTTATTTGATTTTATCAATTCACCAGGCTAACAGTCCCACCATGACTCCTGAGTGCAAAATATCAAGGTTTAAATCAGAGAGACTTAGCTAAGTTATGGAAGTGAATATTAAGCAACAAGCTTTTGTACAAAGCCTGATTGTTAGAAGACAATTTTGATTCTGGGAAAGGAAGAAATGAAAAAAGTGATGCTAGTAAAAGCATGCAAATCCATTAAAATAATTAAAATGTCTAAAACTAGGAAGTATGAGAGGATTGGTTATTCAGATTGAATGGTGGACACACATCTTTGCTGGAACCCACATGTTACATCAATGGTTTAGACTTGAGGTTATGAAGTTCCCTGAAACTAAGACGACTTTCTTCCACACAAGTGATGTGGGCCCAGAAGAGATAGAAGTCCAAGGATCTACAATCCCTACTGCAAATGAACAGGTTGTATTTGCTGATATGGGTGGGAATGCATAGATTTTGACAATCCTTGCACTATTTGCAGTTGGCCTCCATCTGGGATTGTCAGATGATCAAAGTGATTGGTTACTTCATGCAAACTTTAAACTGGGAAGAGGACTGAGATTTTTCAGGAGACTATGTGGACATCCTTGAAGTGCTCACTCTTGGTAGCTACTTACCATGAAGGAGCTTATAGAGTTTGCTTTGGAAAACACGTCAGACATGTTGAGCATAACCAGTGCCTTGATTACTTGCGATCACTGGCCCAAGAGAAGACACTGATATTAGAGCATGTACCTTGCCAGTGGATCTGGAGGGTTTTGTAGAGACAGAACTGGTGATGTTTAAAAGGAACTTGAGGCAGCTACCACAGAGCAGACAGACCATGAACCTGGTATCAGATGAGGCAAGTCATCACGCACAGCTCCTCAGATAGCCAGAGGCTGCACTGGCACACCGCTGATAATGACAACTTTCTCTGGTGCCTGTCCTCAGAGAAGTTCTAACAGTTTAAGAATTGATCCAAAGTGCCGATTGGCTCACCATGGATCCTAGTATCCGGGGGCATATTGTGCATCAGGAATAGGTGGTCAGAATCAAAGAGGGACAGTGAGAACACCAAGGATGAAAAGAGCAGCACAAGATCAGAGTGGGAGAAACAGCACATACAACAGGGAGGACTGTTTTAGACTATTAAAAATCACAACACCAGGTTATAGTTCAACAGGTTTAACTGGAAGCATTAGCTTTCAGAGCACTGCTCCTTCCTTAGGTGGTTGCAAATCATTATTTAGACAGTAGTGAACAAATGCAGATGAGACAGGGCAGCACAGTAGCTCAGTGGTCAGCATGGCTGATTCACAGCACCAGGAACTTGCGTATAATTCCAGCCTTGGGTGACGGGCTGGCGATGTCAAGCCTGTCCTGTAGTGTCTAGCGTTGTGCAGGCTAGGCAGGTCAGCCATGGTAAATGAAGGATCTTGGGGACAGGGTGGAGGGCTGAGTTTAGGCCTATTTCCACAATTCTCTCTCAAACCTGAAGCATAGCAACACAAAAAATGTTAAACCTGTATGAACTTATGGTTATTACAGAGGACTTGAAGGACAGGATGTTGCAAAACTCTTTAAAAAGTGCATTGGCGCTGAGAGGAGAGATGGCTAATATCTATATACAGAATCAGTTTGCATAGAATGAAAAAACAAAGGGACAGAAAACTTGAGATTTTCTCTTAGTTACTAACCAGCAATGATAACAAATCTCTACAAATTAGGAAAATCAGAGGTGCAAGTATAAAGAGTAACGCTAGCATTATGGAGAATTTAAAATGTATTCCCAACAATATAAGTTTAAGCGTAACTGAATAATTGGAAGACAGTACAGTAAGCATTTGCTGGACTGAAAAAAGATTTATCACATTATTTGTGTTTTATCAATGAATGAAATCAACAGTTTAACATGAGCTATAAAAATCAACTGAATATTGAGAAGTTGAACATTGCTTTCAAGGAGATATGGTATCTATGGTTTTTAGTTAACAGAAGGATCTAGGGTTTTGAAAAGATTAGGGGGCCTTTATGCTACAGTTGCCATGTGACTTTCCAGATTTATGCAGCTCTTATAAACCAAGATCAGCAAGAATCAAACAGTAGAAGCTGAAATATTTTGCTCTAGAACATCTTTTCTCAGTACAATTCCTGGAAACCCAATAAAGTTTCAAATACCATAGTTGCAACAAAGTGGACTGCGTCATTTCCAAAGACACTGATCCAGGGTAAATGCAATCAGAACCCAACACCTAAATTGGTCTGCAGCTGTCAGTAATTCAATTTAGTCAGCGGAAGCCTGATAGACAGGGACCTCATCACACTATCCTTTGTGACAGTTTGCCTTTGGTTTAAAGGGAATATTATTTTAATTCCAGGTCACAGCTTGGATATGAGGCACTGCTTGACACAAAATATTCCGTTTATTAAAAGCAAAACTTAAGTTCTTTAAAGCCACCTAATGAAATTGTATTCATGCATAGCAGAAGAAAGGAAAAGCAACTGGCTATTTTGAGATTTAATCAACATATTTTTGCTAATGACCTGATTATCAACACATTCCACTTATCAGTTGTACGATATTGACTGGACAAACTTTATCAATTCTTGGAACTTATGAAAAATTCTTTTGAAAAGTAGTATGTTGAGGAACCAGCAAGAGAATTGGCTATTTGGATGTAAGGAGTCTTCAGAAAAAGCATGCAACCCTGTGGATCATTTTCCATTATAGAATCATAGTGACGTACAGCAGAGAAACAGACCCTTCAGTCCGACTCATCCATGCCAACCAGATATCCTAACTTCCTCTGGCAGCTCATTCCATACACACATCAGCCTCTGCATGAAAAGCTGCCCTTAGCTCCCTTTTATATCTTTCCTTAAACCTATGCCCTCTACTTCTGGACACTTTCTTCCTGCCCCCACCCTAGGGAAGAGACCTTGGCTATTTATCCTATCCTTGCCCCTCATGACTTCATAAACCTCTGAGATCACCCTTCAGCCTCCAAAGCTCCAGGGAAAACAGCCCCAGCCTATTCAGCCCTTCTATTGCTCAAACCCTCCAACCCTGGCAACTTATAAATCTTCTGAACCCTTTCAAGTTTCACAACATCCTTATGGTATTTGAAAGAAATGTGGGTCTTAAATCTGAACAAAAGAAACCATGAATGTTGGTGCTCAGGGGGTGCAAATGGACAATGCTGGATCAGGGAATTACAAAAACAGCTACAAAGTAGTTAGGAAATTTTTGCCATTTGAAGAACATATCACAAAAACACGCAGAAACCCAATGAAAAATATATTAGAGGAATGCATAGGGCTTTATTATGTCAAAGGAACCGATGTAGTTGCCAAAAGAAATGTCACATCCAAGGATTGAAAGAATTCTAGAATTCTACAAAGGAAGACAGTTTCAAGAAAAGGGTAAATGATTAAGAAATAAAGAGACTTGAAAAGCTTCTATAGGTATCTAAAAATGATGAGCAAAAACTCATGGGTCCATTACAAGTAGAATTGGGAGAATCTGTAATGTGGCATGTAGAAATGGCAAACAGTGTTAAAAAGAAATTGCTCAAACATACCATACCAACTAGGGAAAATGAGGACCTGCAACACATCAATATTAGCAAAGGAATAGAGAAGTTAAAGAGATTTAATGCATAAACTCCCTGGAATTGATGATCTACATCCAGAGTACTAAAAAGATAACCACAGAATCTCTACACCAGGTAGAAAGATATCATTCATCCCATCAAGTTTACATCAACCCCTGGAAGAGCATTATACCCAGGCCCAGCTCCTTCACCACTTCCCCAACCACCTCCATACCATTAAAGTAACCACATATTTACCATGGCTATTTTGCACCTCCCTGGAGGCAGCAGAGCATTTTAGCATTGCAAATCCTCTTAATCTGGGACACCCAGCAGAAACCCATGCAGACATGGGAAAACATGCAAACTCCACACAGTCACCCAAGGTTGAAGTTGAACCGAGGTCCCTGGCGCAGTGAGGCAGCATGATAACCACTCAGCCATAAGAGATGGCCAACAGTGCATGTGCGCTCTTTTAAAATGGTGTAGACTGGAATGGTCCCTACAGTTTGGAAGACACTAAAACGAGAGCCAGAATTTAAGAGAGGAGAAAACAGAACTAGAGACCAGCTACCCTACTGCCAACTGATGAGAAAAATGCTAGAATGTAATCATTAAGGATACAACAGAACACTTAGAAAATGACAGGATTGGATAGAGTCAGTATGGTTTAATGTTCAAACGTGGAGTTTTTATTGGATGTAAATAGCAGAAGGGAAAATTGGTGGATGCAGTCTGTTTCAGTTTTCAGACGATTTTTGGCAAGGTCACACAAGAAGGTAATGCCAAATAGATGACATGTGCTGGGGAAATGCACCATTAATTTGGAACTGGTGAAGAGATAGAAAGCAAAGGAGGATAAAAGGGGTCATTCTCAACTGGAGATCAGTGACAAACAATAGGATAGAGGTTTGTTCTTTTCACAAATTACTGAAAGCAAATAGGCAGGTATAGTGAGTAATTAAGATGTGGTATGTTGACATTTACTACAAGGGGATTTGAGAAACAGAGCAAAGATGTGACATCAATAGTCAGCGAGACCACATCTGGATTTTGGCCAAAGACACCTCAACTGCACCCAAACACAGATTTATTTGCTAGAAAGGGAGTGCAACTTTAAAGTTCCTAGGATGGACAGATTTGTTATATAACGAAAGATTACATAGCCTTTATCCTCTGGAGGGTAAAAGATTGAGGGATGATCTCTTTCAGGTATACTAACAAGGATAACCAGGATAGATACACGAAAGATATTTCTCCTGACCAGAGGCCAAGTCTCCTCCACTTCCAAACCAAAAATCTATTCTCTGAATCAGTTTGGTGAACTTTCACTACACTCCCTCTATGGCAAGCATATCCTTCTTCAGGAGACCCAAAACTGCACACAACCTCCAGGTTCAGTTAACACAAGGGCTCTAGTGAAGGCCAACATACAATTTGTCTTCTCAATTACTTGTGCTCCCTGCATATTAGTGCAGGTCGTGGAATGGACCTTTAAAACAAAAAAGTTACTTTGGGACACAAAGTTGCATTGGTCAACTGAATGGAGTGTTGGGAAAACTGGCTAAAAATGTAGAAAATGCTGGGAAATCTGATCAGGCCAGACAAGTATGCAAACCAGTTACCTTAATTGATTATACTGAACAGGTGATAATAAAACAGTGAAACCAAAATATTAAGGCAGGAAGCTTGCAGCATTCACTGTCAAATTAATTCGCTTAACCCAGTAGTGTCACATTGGAGAGGGATTTAAAGATAGATATGGGGGACACTATTTTACAGAGGGTGGTTCGCATGTGGAATGAACTTCCACAGTGGTGAATGTGAATTGCAATGTTTAAAAGGCATCTGATAAGTACATGAATACAAAACATTGGGAGGATTATGGGCTAGGAGCTTCCTGATGAAGGGCTTTGCCCAAAACGTCAATTTTCCTGATCCTCCGATACTGCCTGACTTGTGCTTTCAGAGCATGAGCCCTTCTTCAGGAAACGTCGATTCTCCTGCTCCTTGGATGCTGCCTGACCTGCTGCGCTTTTCCAGCGACACATTTTCAGCTCTGGTCTCCAGCATCTGCAGTCCTCACTTTCTCCTAGAAGATTATGTTCGGCATGGACTAGCTGGACCAAAGTACCTGTTTCTGTGCTGTATAAATCTATGACAGGCAGAAATGCAAGCCAATCACCTTGATTATCTCATCAACAACCCATTCAACAGTCAACATTGCTAAGTTTTAGGTAGAACAACAAATCAGTTTCCACAGAACTGTGAAAGACAGCTCAGCTCCTAGGGTTGATTTAAATCAGAAGGGAAACTACAAAAGCCTTCCAGAGACAGGGATTCAATTTAAATTATGCTAATTACATTGTTATTGCTCACTGTACTTAGAAGTTAAAAATCACAATACCAGGTTTATTTGGAAGTACTAACTTTTGGAGTGCTGCTCCTTCATCAGGTGGTCCATCTGATAAAGGAGCAGCACTGAAAGCTAGTGCATGCTTCCAAATAAACCTGTTGGACTACAATCTGGTGTTGTGATTTTTTAAAAACTTTGTACATCCCAGTTCAACACCAGCACCTCCAAATCAGTACTCAGAAGTGACCCAGATAATTAGTTAAAACAAGCCAGAGGGCACGCTCACTCCAGATATCAGGACCAAGAAGCAGGAACCTTGAGAACAGGAAGAACAGCCTCAACTCCAGTTCAACCAGCTCTAATTAGAATTCTATTGTATACACTTATAATCTTGCATTCCCAAAGCAGATTTTAAACTAGTGTGTGGGCAGAGACATTTCATTTGAGAATTGTTAGGGTACTTAGGACATTAAAAAGGAAAAAGACAGGTTTTATAACATTATATCGATCTCTTATTTCACGATAATAAACCACACTCATTACTGTAAAACGAGTCCCACTAAGTAGACCAGACCATATGCCAAACAAAGCTAACATTAGCAAATCAACAAAGACTTCCAAGTCCCTTCAGATATGAATATTTCAATCTTTCATTATTTACATCATATTTTCCACAAGTGCCATCACAACAGAGCGCAACTATCTTTAGATCCCATCTGTCATGTCCTTGCCCACTGACCTCAGCCTGTCCAAGTACCTTAAGCTTCTGTGTAAGGTTCACAACTCTCCTTTGCACTTTATGACCAAATATGGAAATATACTTGGCAAATGCACAAAAATTATTAATAGGTATTGACTACGGCTAAGGCCCAAGCACTGATCCTTGCAATGGTCTTAGCCCGCCAACTAAAGAATGACTCTTTACCACTGTTATCATCTGCTCAGTAACCAATATTCAACCTATGCCAATATATTACGCCAAGCCTATGTGCTCTTCGTATCTTGACGACCTTATCAAAAGCCTTCTGAAAATCCAAATCCTCCACATCTACTGATTTACCCTCAGTCTACCGCCCTATCCTCCAAAGACTTCAGTTCAGACATTAATCCATGTTAGCTTCATCAAACTGTACCATAACTTTCTAGTACTCTCATCATTACATCCTTCATAATAAACTAAAGCATTGATCTGGTTAACATTATATCAGGTTTACAAATCTGTAGCGCTTTGCACTGTGGAAAGTGGAGCTGTATTCTCTATCTTCCAATCTCCAGAAACTGTCTCAAACTACAGCAATCTTCATCTGCTATTCCTATAACAAAGTCTTTTAACACTGTAGAATGGAGATTAGGTCTAGGACTTGCCAACTTCCAATCCCATTGATTTTGCTGGCATTGCTAATACTAATTTATTTCAGTTCCTCATTCACACCTGTCCCATAGTTTAATACTTATGGAACTCTGTACCTTCCTCCATGCACAAAGTATTTGTTTCATTTCTCTTTCACACCCTCGTTCACCATTGTAAACTATCCTGTCTGCCAGTTGTGTTTCTGTAGGTCAACAGACATCAGTGATGTGGAAATGAATAGTAAAGAATGAAACACCACTGAAACTTAATGAGTTAGAATAAGAATTTTGGGCTACAGAAAACAAACAGACAACATTACAGACAGAAATGGAAACTAACTTCTCATGAGTAGAAACTAGCCAAAAATAAAGCAAGGCTGACAAGCAAGCTATCACTCAAAATGTTCAATATTAATATAACCAGATAAAAAGACTAAAGCACGACAGTTGGTGTTGGGACCACTTAAAACCACCATACTTGAATTGCATCCAGTGCCACTTAGTTGAATGAAGGCAAGACAGCTCTCTTCCACAACAGGTCAGACTGAGTGGGGGCAGGGGTGACTGTGGACAGGTTGGATGGATATGGGGGCAAGCAGGGGCAGGGCAAACAGGGGGCAGTCACGCGCACTGTGCTGCTGCCTAGTCTCCTGAACAGGGAGCAGACTTGGCAAGTGCGCGCTGTGTCAATCCCATTGAACGGATTGGGCCGGGGCAGGGGGGCTTCAACAGTGCTGCAGGTCTCTTACACAAGTGTGGCTGCTCAGAAACAAACCCTGAGACAGAGAAGGACCAAGGCAGGCAGAGCGAGGAAACTTCAGAAAACCGAGCCCCAGAAGAGGGGCATTGAATCTACTAACCAAATAAGCAATTATCCAAACAAAATAACGTCCACCCATCTCATTCAGATTATCAAGGTTCCTCTGTACTTCTAATCTCTGATCTCATTTCCAGATCCTTTCAGGTCTTTGCTGAAGACACAAGGCAGTTAACACATTTATTATTCAGCCTCAATCACTAGTTAAAGATGAGTGTTTGCAGCAGTGGTGGATGTTGGAATAGCGAGCCATTTTCCAGTTTTTATTCATTCCACACTGCAGAGACAAAAAAAGTGGGGTGTCTGTTTCAATCTGGAGAACTTTTACCTCTTATTCATACAGAAGTTGCCCACATTCCCAGAATCAAGACTGCCAGTCCACACAAGCACCCTAATTAAAAACCAAACCAACAGTCTACCTCTGGATGAAGCTTCCTCTGAACACAAGATCGCTGTTCAAGCCTCAAACATATCTCCCTCACTGCTTAAAGCAAACCGAAGTTGAAGAAAAATAAAAAGATGCAGTTATCATATAGCACTCAATAGAATGCATATTTAAAACACTAACATACAATAATGTTCATGGACAAATAATGCAAGGTGCCTCAATTTTGGAGTAAATCAAACTTTTAATGTACATACAACTGTTTTTATGCTGTTATTTGTGCCTTGTGGAAATTTCTCACTTTTACATATATCTCAATAGGCAGAAACGAGAACTGGAAAGTCGGTCAAAAAATGTGGTGCAGGAAAAGAAAAGGAGGGTAAGGCAGCATCCGAGGAGGAGTTGGTGTTTCAAGCACAAGCCCTTCGTCAGGAATGAGGAGGGGGAAGGGGACAGAGATAAATATGGGAAACAAGGATTTGAGCTATAGGGAGAGGCTGAATAGGCTGGGGCGGTTTCCCTGGAGTGTTGGAGACTGAGGGGTGACCTTATAGAGGTTTACAAAATTATGAGGGGCATGGATAGGGTAAATAGGCAAAGTCTTTTCCCTGGGGTCAGTGAGCCAGAACTAGAGGGCATGGGTTTAGGGTGAGAGGAGGGAAAGATACAAAAGAGACCTAAGGCGCAACTTTTTCACACAGAGGGTGGTACATGTATGAATGAGCAGCCAGAGGAAATGGTACAATTGCAACATCTAAGAGGCATTTGGATGGGTATATGAATAGGAAGGGTTTGGAGAGATATGGGCTGGGTGCTGGCAGGTGGGACTAGAGTGGGTTGGGATATCTGGTTGGCATGGACGGGTTGGACTAAAGGGTCTGTTTCCATGCTGTAATCTCTATGACTCCAAAACATCAGCTCTAAATCACAAAAACTAATGTAACCAGCCACTAGAGGGAACTAAACTATTTTTATACACAGCAACAAGAAAACAATGTGGTGTAAAATATTGTTCAATGCTTACATTTAAGAGATTAAAGGCAATGCAAAAATATTTACATTTACATAAATGTGGATTGCTAGTACTAACACCACCTTGATCATACTGAAGAAACAAATGCTGGCCAGAACACCAAGACAATTTCTTGTCTGGAACAGGATTGCGATATTTATACATAACATTCAACCTGCCAGATAGGATTGATTGCACAATATTTCATGAATGAAACTTATCATCAGCAAGGGTGTATTGCCACAGATTTCAAAACAATAATGAATTTTAGGTATTTTAATTGTCCTTATTTGTTTCAATTTGATAATCCATTGCTATCACAAACTCAGTTATGGTGGAAATTAAACAGGATAATGTACCACAAGACAATTTAAGATTCCTGCCTCCCACCACCAAAGCAAACTACAATATTTACATAGTGCATTCTATATTTTAATGCAACTTCAGAGTTATATCTAAAGTACTGTACTGTCCATATTAAAGCAGACGAACACCATGAAGACCCATGAAACAGGATACTTTGAGTGTGATTGAAGAAGAACTTCAACTCACTACTTTATTCAAAATATTGCCATGGACCTTTAACATACTGCACAGGGCCATGAGATTGCAGTTTATGTCAACAAAAAAAAAGGGATTTTAAGGAGCATTCCTTTAAAATATGTTTTCATGGTATCATGTACTCCACATTGAGAATATGGCGTTGGACTGGAACATTGGATCAGGAAATTTCAGATCAATCAGCAAGAGGTTACCCAAGTATTTCAAAGGGCATCAGCTAAACTAGAAATGGTCAGTCTCAATTTACCAAAAATGAACTTTGAAAGTGTAAGCAAGACAAAAGTTGACATTTATTAACTTGAGTGTTTACTTTTGTTACCTATGACATGGGATAACTTCCAATCAGCAAAACACATCCTGGAACACAAACCACAATGCTATTTTCTGTTCTGCTCTTATGCTAAACAGTCTGGTTTTTAAAATTGCCAATAGAAGACACCCAATTTGAAAGAATCACAAATGGTTAGCACCAACTCAATCAGCTGCCATTCCATTGCCTTATCCCCACATACCTGTCAGATCTCTCTTCCAAAATTTGTACAGTTTTCATTTAAAAATCATGACTAAGCACTCTCCGCCACCCCCCCCAATCTCTCAACCTGCTCCAAGTTTATGACTTGTACACAAAACCTTCAGGTCTCTGACCTCTAACTACTTGCCACACATCTGTTCTGTCAGGAAAGTCAGCCTCTCCATACCATCTCTGGGAAAAACAATCCCCCCCCCCACCTCCCAAGGAAGAATCTAGGCAATCTAGAGTTAAAACAGTGTTTAAGTTAAGTACAGTTTAAATACAAAGCACTGGTCTATATTCAAGACGACAAACTTTTTCTTTTAAATTGGCTATCTGTAAAAGCAGTCACTCTACTGATTACAATGAGATCTCTGTATATAGACAATGCCTTTCAGCATCGTAGAAAGTGGGTGACACATCCAATTACACTGGGTGGGTGAGGGGGAATAAGCAGTTGCTCTCACAGGAAGCACAGCTAAGTTCCACAACATGGACCCAATAACAAACATCCCTCCTGGATTTTGTTTTTCTCCCTTAGCAATAAAATTTAAACTTTTAGAATGAAAATAGCTTATCACACAGACTCAAATGAGTGCAGTGTAATGTGCCTTGACGCCATCTTAGGGTACCTGGGTGTTGTTACAGAACTGAAATTGTTTTAAAAACCAAACAAACATGGGGAGTACAGTCTTTAGAAAAAGTGCAGTATGATAATAAAAATGCCTTTAAAGGTACTCATGTTATAGCCGGTTTCTTCCACTGAGTTTTTTCCCCACCAGGCTTCAGAACACAAAGCCCCACTACCTCCACATATTTAAAATCATCACAAGTGAAAAATGAGTGCTCAGAACTTAAATATCAGAAAAAACTTCACATTGTCATTCAACCAGAAGTGCCTAGGAATGCATGAACAACAGGGATCATTTAGCCTTGAACCTCTATTGCCATTTAATTAGATTACAATTAGTTTGCATGACCACATCCTTTAATAACTTCACCCTCCAAAACATTTGCATCGCTCTCAAAACACCTAATGAACCAAAAAAGGTAAGGGGAGGGAGTAAAATTTACACTGGCTTGTGGAGGAAAAGAAAGGATTCCTGATTTCACTTGAATAAAACAGTCAAACAACTTCCTTCAGATTATCACCTATCACAGCGTACTCTGGATGAAAAAAATCAGTGCCATCAGAAGCACCACCAAGCTCTGAAAGAAAGACGAAGACAATGGTAGATGGTGGTAGAATCAAGAGAAAAGCCCAATTTCACTCACTCATCAATCCATCTACCACAGACGTATCGAATAAAATTAGTACAACACAGTCACAGCACAGGGAAAGCCTTCTCTTCGAACTGCATATACCCTGCATATTTGTGGCACTCAGACCACACCTGGCATACGGCAAACAGTTTTGGTCCCCTTGCCAAAAAGTTAAATTAGGTTAATCAAGGGTAGACTAAGTAATCTACTCTAATCTCTAATTTAGAGGGATTATCATATGAGGCGAGGTTGACTAAGTTGGGCCTGAATTTACTGAAATTTAGAAGAATGAGGGGCAACTTTATTGAAACATACATTTCTCGGAGACTTGACAGGCTACATCAGAAAGGTTGTTTTGCCTTGGAAAGTCTAGGACAGAGGACATCAACTCAGAGGGTAATATGTGCCAAGACAGTGTTGTCAAATACATTCAATTCTGAAATGAACATATTTTAGGTCAGCGAATTAAGGGTTATGGGAAATAAATCAGAGTATTGGGGATCATGTGAGTACTGATTACTGAAGAGCAGAGCAATTCAATGGGCTACATTTCTGTCTTATAATTCTTTGAGAACCTGTGGGCCTTCAACAGTAGGTTTCTAATCCTCTACATTCCGAGACTTACCCTCACTCTACCAGTGACATGAAACTAGGAGACCAGCCTGGATTCAGTCAACACAAAACATCCCAGGTACAGCACCAAGCCAATCTGAAAATGAGATACCATTCTAAAGACAGTCAAGCAATTTGACAACTGGATTAGACCAAAGCTTGCAGGTTGGGCACTTATCCATCTAAATATTGGGTGGACAATTAAAAATAACAAAACAAGCATCTTCTGACTCCAAGAAATATTTTCCAAGTTTGCAATGGTATTTCCGCCCCTCTAAACTTCAGTTTTGATTAGTCAGTCATCTAGACTCAAAATATTAGCTTGTTCTCTCAGTGGACGCTGACACACTTTAGTCTCCAGCATTTGTTGTTTTCAAGGGACAAATGGTATTACCTTGACTGAGGACCACTTCCAGAGAAACCAAGAAAGGAAATATTTGTTTTCAAGATCACAATGATCAAGATGCAATAACTTTTAATTGAAAGTTGATGACATAGATGGTTTGGTAGATTTCCCATGCCATGTTTTTATTCACTACAAGATGAAACGACGACTAAAGTTCAATAGAAATCAATTACAAGCTAGATACAACACCAGATTACAGCAAAGGGAAACAAGTGACAAATTACACAAAAACATTAAAGATTGAAATGCATATAAAAATTGAGATTAGATTAGATTAGATTACTTACAGTGTGGAAACAGGCCCTTCGGCCCAACAAGTCCACACCGCCCCGCCGAAGCGCAACCCACCCATACCCCTACATCTACCCCTTACCTAACACTACGGGCAATTTAGCATGTCCAATTCACCTGACCTGCACATCTTTGGACTGTGGGAGGAAACCGGAGCACCCGGAGGAAACCCATGCAGACACGGGGAGAACGTGCAAACTCCACACAGTCAGTCGCCTGAGGCGGGAATTGAACCCGGGTCTCTGGCGCTGTGAGGCAGCAGTGCTAACCACTGTACCACCGTGCCGCCCAAAATAATAAGGATTAATAAGGAATAAGATTAATAAGGAAATAGCAAAACTATTTGAAGACTAACTGATTCAATGTACTGTATTTGAAAACATTGCACCTAAAACTAAATTTACACTATGGGTGATTTACAAACCATGCTTTGTACTATAGTTTGAGATGGCATGCTATTTATGCTTAGAAGCTTTTTGCAGGGTTTTTCCACAGCTAACTGAACACAAACACTTCATAGGCAGGCACAACTGCTGCATCTAAAAATGGCTCCATGTCTGATATTGTAAGCTGTGAAAACAAAAGGACGCATTCAGCTACCATGAAAATGCCTTGGCCGACAGAAGGGAACTTCTAATTTACTAAAACTGTATCATCGGCTTTTCCCTTGGGAGTGTGACATTAATTGAAAGGTTTAAACTTCATCTTGCTTTTCAGGTATCATTTACAGAGGCCAAGAAATAAATGGAAAAGTAACTCAATGATAGTCACATCTCTTTATACAGTACTACTTCTAAGTGGGCTGCAACTATAGGAAGAACTGGATAGCCTGGAACCATTTTGAACTCAAATCATTGCTTAAAATGCCAATTTCCAAATCGGACACAGGCAGTTGTCAAACTGTTTCAGCATCCAATCATTAAAGAAAGGTAGGTGTTATGAGGTAGAATAAAGAATAGCTAACAAAATCTGATACTTGTGGCAGTGACAGTCAAATTGTTGATTTGCTAAATTCCAGCTTGTTCAGTAATGGCCTAAGTCAGGAAGAAGCCTACAGTACTTGTTGAGACTAGCCATAAAAATGGCTTAAACCACAATCAACTCAATGCATTAATTGCTTGGAAGTGAGAAAATCAAATCAGACAATCCACTTTGCAATGACTTGGGATTTGAAACAGAACCTAAAAGGCACGCACAAAGCAGGTGACTTTGCAAAAGCCCTGCATGCAAACATCTGAACTGGTCCCCTGCTTTGGGGAGCTATTCAAGCAACAGCCTCAAAAAACTTATACCCTACCAAAATGTTACACAACTACACATCAGCCCTTAGGATGCCCTGTCTCACTAGCAGGAGGGAGCCAGAGATGGAGGGTAATGATTTTGAAAGAATGCAATGGGAGCAGAAATAGGTCCTGGGTCACACCAGGATTACACAAATTACACAATAAAATCATTAAAGATTGAAATGCGTTTAAAATTAAGAGATCAAGAAACAGCAATACTATTTGAAGGCAGACTAATTCAGGGTACTTGAAAACATTGCACCTAAAACTAAGTTTATAAGCCTTGTACTATATAGTTTGTAATGCCATAAATAAGCAGGTAAACCTGATTAGCACTGTTACCATCTATCTTCCCTCAGCTAATGAATCAGTACACCTTCACATTGACCACAAAGGGTACATGAAACAGCACACTGCGGAAACCTGAGTCATGATTTGCAGACACTTGTAGCTATTTGAGCCTGAAACTTTGAATCTGAATAGTCTGCATCTGACGAGGATGCCAAATATTGTATTTTTAACATTAAGTTTGTGTGAAACAAAACTTTCACCCTAAGTGGTACAATTATCCAGAATCCACCACAATGTGAATTCTCTAAATATGAGAAACCATTTTTACTCATCAAGGTGACTTTTGTTATAGCACTTAAGCATGATTATGAAACTTGCATTTACAGGTTCTTACAATGTCCCAGATTTAAAATTAAATAGGAGAAAGTGAGGATTGCAGATTTTGATATGGTCTCCTCTACATTGGGGAGAGGCGATACCACACCAACTTGCGGAATGTTTCCGAGAACATCTCTGGGACACTGACTAAACAACCCCACCACCCTGTGGCTGAACATTCCCACTCTGCCAAGGACATGCAAGTTCAGGGCCTCCTGCACTACCAAACTCTAGCCACCAGACAGCTGGAGGAAGAACACCTCATGACCTTCCAACCTCAAAAGGATCAACATGGATTTCACCTGTTTGCTCACATTCTTCCCCCCCCCCCACCTTATTCCAGATCCAACCTTCCAACTCTGCACCGCCCTCATGAACTGTCTTACCTGTCCAACTTCCTTCACACCTGTCAGTTCCACCCTCCTTTCCGACCTATTGCCTTCACCAACTGATCGCATTCCCCAGCGGCCCCCTCCCCATTTATCTCTCAGCCCCTTTGAGCCACCCCCTCATTCCTGATTCCTCATTCCATGCTCAAAACATCAACTGTTCTCTTCCTCAGATGCTGCCTGACCGGCTATGCTTTTCCAGTACCACACTCCTACACATTTAAAACCAGTAAGTTTATAATACAGCAGCTAAAAGGTTGTTTAACTGAATTTTTTAATATATTGCAGTACATTACAGAGTTATAAAAATCGAGCTTATAGAAAATTCTGCATAGGCATTTTTACAGTAATTTGCACAACATAAAGCAACACTGATGATTGCTATCAACTGAAATATCCCCTACATGCACTGCACTGTGTAAATTTCAGCATCAGATTACCTGGCACAGGGAGAACAAAAACAATGTCAATAGCCCTTCCAAGATAATTTTACATCCACATGATGATTACCCATAAAGGCAATCATGATTCCAACAAACAGTGCACAAAAGAATTCCTATTTGAACACAGATTACAAAAACAAAGCCTCAATTGTGCCCTCTTCCAAACAAATGCCTTCAGCAAAGGGAAGACAGTAGTCTGGTGTCTTGCAATTAATTAACAAATCCATGCAAAATAGGGCCTCACCCTGACATCTTCCAAATATTACAAGATGGCGGCATTACGAGCAAGAAAAGACCATAGCTATCAATACAAAGGGGAAAGATTCTCCCAAGTGCCAGGTTAGAGATTCACATTAAATTAGTTCACAAGGTAGAAATGGATCTCCAGCTGTTTCTGGGAGAATGTGAGGACTGCAGATGCTGGAGATCAGAGCTGAAAATGTGTTGCTGGAAAGGCACAGGTCAGGCAGCATCCAAGGAGCAGGAGAATCGACATTTCGGGCATAAGCCTTCCTGAAGCACATTTTCAACTCCAACTGTTTCTGCTCAATATTCAAGGTTCTTGACTTGCTAGATGTTAGCAATAAAAATAAACTACAATATAGCTAACATCTAGCACAAATTAAAAATCAAGCAAAAACTAAAATTTAATGACTACTCAATCTTGTGACTGACATAACAAAGAATACTGCTGCAGGTAAAACTGAGAAACCACTTTTTTTTACAAAAATGTGGGTCTTAAGCTATTGTCTGCACACCATTCAATTGCATGGCCAACATATAAAGGAGCGCTAACCACCAGGCCGGAGGTTCGCTAGATCAACAGAAAGCAATGAAAGACAGACTTGAAGGAAAAATACACAGATGGCCAATTAGCTTTTCTTCACCTTGCTAACATTCAAACAAGTTAAATAAAAATGAACATCCTATCAAAAGATTTTGATCCATTTGGATCACTGTTCTACCCTTAAAAAGAAGTTAACTTTTTAACAATACCCAACATGGAAACTGAAAATAAGAGTTCATTCAGCTGCTTGAGAATCCAACTCAGTATCCTGTTCCCACTTTCTCCACTGACTCCTTGAACCTCAAGAACCATACCTACTCTGCAATGTCCTGATATAGTCCAAAGTCAAGACAAACATTTATGAAGGAAAAGAAAAGCAGCAATGAAAAGGGACGAGACACAAGATCTGCACTGGAAAGTAGAACATGGCTAAATGATGGGTGGCAGTATGAGAAAATGAAAATTAAAAAAGATTTGAAGCACAGAATGAGCCGACGCCTCAGGAACTGGGGTAAACTAAATCCACCGTCAACGTGCTTCAAACAGTTAGTGTATCTTTTGATTTTTCTTCAATATGCGGCCAGGGTCTCATTTCGATCCCATTTCTGCCATTTATCATCTCCTGCTTTTCACATGCATCATTTAGAGCTGCACGGCTTTCCCCTCAAACATGCTCAACTACAAGCTCACCCAGCTTCGATGAAAAATTCACATCCAAAATGCTAACTTATTTGCCTTCATTATAGACTATTGTATCCATTTAAAACAAAATCAAGAATTGCAGCTGAAAATAGATTGTTGCATTCAATTATAACTGCTTAATTTAACAGCAATCGTCCACTTTTCTTGAATAAAGATTTTTATATTCACCAAAAGAACGCGAGAAATAGGAGAAAGACACTATTTGGCCAAAAATTCCCATTCTGCAATTCAACAATCATGGGATGACCTCTATCTCAAATTTAACTTTGATTGTTCTACCATTAATGTGTCCCAGAGATCAAATATCTTAATGCATAAAGATGGACAACCATTAAGTAATTTCTCATTTCATTCCAATGAGTGATCTCTTCTCCCAAGGTTGATCCCATGATCTACATTGCCCAGCCAATGGCAAACTCTCTCATCAATCCCTTTTTGAATCTTATGTTCAGTGAGGCCACACCACGCTCTTCTGAATTCCAGAATCTAATCAACCCAATTTGCAAATACATCACAGAACGATGGAAACAAGGGATCAATCAAATGCATCCTCACTTTATAGTCTCCAAGTCAGGTAAATGGTAACCCAGCTGTTAACAATTGAAATGATAACAGAACAAGGTTTGCTTGCGGACAAATCAACAAGGTGCAATCCAACTTCAGGTGTCAACTTGAAGTCAGAGCTTGTGAAAACAAAGCAAGGAATTAACTGGTCCCTATTTAAATATTCAATGAATTCATCTATAAACTCTGAACATGTACCATAGTACAACAGCAACAGCAACAGCATATTTCCTACAGGCATTAAATGTACATTAAGTTCCTGACTTCCAGATGGACAGGCTGCAGACATATTTAAATGTTTCAAGAGACAGATGCAATATTTTGAAACTCCAAAGTTTAAGCAGACTTTTACCACAATTGATCTACCATCCTTATTTGTGCCAATTTTGGGAAAAACCTGATCATGCACAGCAAAAGTCAATGGGATAGCTAAGCTTCTAAAATGTATTAGCACTTCCACGCAGTTAGCATTTGAGATTTGTATATGGAAAAGAATTTAATTTGACCTTGTGATTTTTGCAAAATTAAACATAAAAGACTCCAACCCAAAACCAAGTGTATGCCACCCTTCCAAATCACTTTAAAAAGGGCATTAAACTCAGTAATTCCAATAATTTAATTGGCCTTCCATTGAAATGCTTAAACAATTCAGTTCACCCAAAGTCATTCAAAAGCTGAACATTTCGCACATCTTACACCTTAGAAATTACAACTGCCAATGATCTGCATATTCATTAACTGAATCTTCTAGAAAATCTGGCTGACTTCTCATTCAGCTGTCCAGATACTAAAACTCAGTATAAAGCAAGTCAATTGTGGAAATCAAAAAGGGCCTTCACAGACTGTGGGCAAAGTTCACACCAGCCCGAAATTTCATTTCAGTTTTATCTGAACTCTTGCCTTCAGCCAGTAACAGGCTTCCAAATGGTACTTTATTCAAAAATTCTGCAAACAGCACTAAGCTACATCATTTGGTTTTCCAGTTACCTGATAAATCAAACTGAGACAAAACAACCAATTTCTTCTCAAAGAGTAATAATTAACTGAACTCAATCTTCCTGAAATGACGTTAGTTGTACTAGCGGTATTATATTTAGTATTTGCATTTTGATTTTAGCAGCACAACTGACAAGACCTAAAAGCACCACAGGAATTTATCCAACTTACAGCTGCCTGACATGAATAGAATGACGACAAAAACAAGAGGTCAAAAAGCACGGTGAATTCCTTACAAGCTGAATGAAGATGCTTTCCAGTCCGAATGTCGAAAATCACGTATTCTAATAAGGGTCTCAGTTTATCCCTATTCACAGGCGCAAATGCCAATCTACAGTTACTCATTTTGGAATTAGGAATGCAACATAAAATGCCTACTGTATTTTAGGGCCTAATCAAATATTTTTCTTAAACTCATTACTTTACAGCTATTCATCTTATGTAATCACGGTAAATGCCCTGCTTAAAAACAATTATGTACAGTTACACACTTCTTGAGTGCAAACGCATGAGCTCATTATGCTTCATGTTTGCTCCACATAAGCTTGCGAAAATAATTAACGTTTTTATAATTTTAAACTAAACTACACAGTAGACGTTTTAAAGTATAATGGTCTTTATATAAAATTGCAAAAATTAATCTTCCTTATAATGCATGAGGTACAGCAGATATGGTGATTGAAGGTTACCATCTCCAATATAGAAAGCATCAGAAAGCGCAGGGAAGTGATCCCCGTACCCTGGTCAGTATTTATCCCTCAAAAACACAACATCTAGTGACAATCACACTGTTGAATTATATGCTGTGCAATAAAAACAATGACTCCACTTCAAATGTATTTTGGGACATCTAGGTTGTGAAAGGCAGCATAAGATTAAAAGTAACCATCTTAAGTATCATGGTCATGACACCTTTTCCACTTATCACTACAGAAATAGATTATATGTACTCCAATTAAGTTAACCTTCACTTCCTCTATCGTCTCCAAGTGTTTGCTATGCTATGCCTACTGCTTCCTTCCTGGGTCCCTACAAATTTTTAAGTTGAAATTTTTCAAGTGTTTATTAAATTTCAGAGCTCTAACATTTTCAGAATTTTGCAAATTCACCCCAGTCTTCCCCTGAATAGAATACACTTTTACAAAAGAACTTCAGCTTGACTAAATTCCATTCCTACAACCTCCATGGTTGTTTCCCGTTAATGCGGATTTGGAACCATATCCTCATTCATGCTCAGTCAGAAGTCTTGCAAAGCTCCAGATACCACTCTGCACCACCGTGGTTAAAAAACTGGCATTAAATGCAGGGCTCTTGCAGTTCAGTAGTGTCCCTACCTCTAGGCCAGGAGACCCAGCTCATTCAGCATTAAAAGGCACTGCTGGAAAAGGTTTGCAGCTGCAATAGTGAGTGGTCCTGTCCATTTATCTACTGGGCTTTTTGATAATTTCATGCCAGAACCTAGCTGAAGTGTTTTCCACAAAGTCAAACACAGGCACAATGTAACTCACAACCATAAGCAGAAACAAAAAGGTTATGCTCAATATCCTTCAACTGAGTGAATAAAAGAACACTGCATACCTCAAAGACTGAAGCAACATGAAGCAACAATCTGAAGTAAAAGATAATAAATGTAACAAAAGTATCCAGAGTAACAAACTGGTAAACATCAGTATGGCTATTATGCTCAAATAAACACATGGGTATTGCATTTGAGCCATTTATATGAATAATTGATGAATACAACTGATTGGTCAGCAAATCCTTATGGTTAATACCAGTTGCCGTCCTGTTGCCCCCACCTCAGTCGAAGCAAAACGCTCATGTAGTTTTACCTCTGGAGGGAGAGAGAACGATCACCCATGTGCACAGAGACAGGAGTTCACAGTCTTCTCTGGAAGAACAGTTTCTCAGTGAACTATATAATCACTTTACAGGGAAGAGCATCTAGATAAGGGAACATACATATCAATTGGGTACCTTAAAATCAACGAGTATCAATAGCAGAGACCAATCCTTTTACTATTATACAATGAATGTTCCTATCCTTGTTAACTGGATGCACACAATGGATACGTTTCCCCTTGTTAGCTGACCTCGCAAGCCAAATGCTCCCAAATATTGTTAAATGGCTCTAAATAATGTTAACACATTATCCTTGCCACCAGCACCCCAAGGTTAATTGTACTTGATCTGAGTCATGCTCAGCTGAACCTCTTTTCACAAAACTCAGAACTTAACTCTTTCCCTACCAACTTCTATCCTATACACATTCTCAGTGATATCAGGAACCCATTCAAACGCCTTTAAAGTTATCAAATTTAATGTAAATTATTTTAACTGCTATTTTTACTGAAAGAAATGTTGATGAGAACCCTTTTGAAGGAAGAGGATCAATTTGAATTCAATTTTTGAAAAAATTTTGATAACAAAAACCTGAGTAATAATTCTGAGCAATAACGGAGGCAAATGAGGGGTAACTAAGTGGACTTAACCAATGTGCAAAACCAAGAACGGCAATTGTGTTTTTTTTTTAAAATGTAAATTGAATAGAATAAATTATATGAGATGCCTCAAAATAGACAACTACACTTGCCAAAATCACGAGGCAAACATAGACTGTGTCAAGTTAGGCAGCAGAGCAGCCTGTAGATAATGAACAAGCCTCTGAGAAATAGTATAACTGAAGAGACAATTTTTCAGACAGACATGAGCAGTGTAAAGTCTCAACTTTTTTTCTTATCAGATGGCTACAGTTGATCCGCATCATAGATGCTTGACAAAATTTAGACGCTTGCTCTAGCCATCAATTTCTAAATTATGCTAGCCTAGCCACACAGCTGCTTTCTAGAAAATGGATTTTGGCTAGGAGTAGGCCAACCTCAATTAATCCACTTATACAAGTGACTAACTCCACAGAAGCAAGAAATGTGCTCTTCCAGTGGCATACCAATAAGGCTAAGATGCCTTAGTCAGTTGGGACAGATTTGAAACAAGTGAGTGCTGCATTTTGTTTTATTCCAGCTACGGCCTTCATTCTTTAAGAATCCAATCTCTTTGATCAGTACAGGCCCTTCAATTCCCTATATTGTGCCAACCTTTCATCCTACTAAGATTAAATCAACCTATATAACCTACATTTTATTAAATAATTCTTCATTTGTGAGCCTATTTCCCTATAGTCTTTTCATGGCACATGGGCACTGATAAGGTCAGCATTTATTGCCCAATTGCCCTGGAATTTCTATGTTATTCCAGATGTATAAACCTGGCTGAGCAAAAAGATCAGATTCCAATCCCTAAAGCACATTAATGAATCAGATGGGTTTTTACAACGACAGTTTCATGGACACCATCAGCAAGATAAATTCAATTACAGATGTATTCATTTAATTTAAATTTGACCAGTCAGAACATTCTCTTGGGCTTTTTGAAAATTAGTGACATCACTAAGACCCAGATTCTCAAATGCTGCAAGTCAGAGATGTACAGCACGGAAACAGACCCTTCGGTCCAACCTGTCCATGCCAATCAGATATCCCAACCCAATCCAGTTCCACCTACCAGCACCCGGCCCATATGCCTTCAAACGGTTCCTATTCATATTCCCATCCAAATGCCTTTTAAATGTTGCAATTGTACTAGCCTCCACCACTTCCTCTGGCAGCTCATTCCATGCACGTACCACCATCTGCGTGAAAAAGGTGCCCCACAGGTCTCATATCTTTCCCCTCTCACCCTAAACCTACGCCCTCTAGTTCTGGACTCCCCGACCAAAGGGAAAAGATTTTGTCTATTTATCCTATCCATGCCCCTCAATTTTGTAAACCTCTATAAGGTCACCTCTCAGTCTCCGACGCTCCAGGAAAACAGCCCCAAGCCTGTTCAGCTTCTCCCTATTGTTCAAATCCTTCAACCCTGGCAACATCCTTGTAAATCTTTTCTGAACCCTTTCAAGTTTCACAACATCTTTCCGATAGGAAGGAGACCAGAATTGCACACGATGTTCCAAAGGTGGCCTAACCAATGTCCTGTACAGCTGCAACATGACCTCCCAACTCCTGTACTCAATACTCTGACCAATAAAGGAAAGCATACCAAACGCCTTCTTCACTATCCTATCTACCTGCGACTCCACTTTCAAGGAGCTACAAACCTGCACTCCAAGGTCTCTTTGTTCGGCAACACTCCCTAGAACCTTACTATTAAGTGTATAAGTCCAACTAAGATTTGCTTTCCCAAAATGTAGCACTTCGCATTTATCTGAATTGAACTCCATCTGCCAGTTCTCAGCCCATTGGACCATCTCGTCAAGATCCTGGTGTAACCTGAGGTAACTCTCTTCGCTGTCCACTACACCTCCAATTTGGTGTCATCTGCAAACTTCTAACTGTACCTCTTCTGCTCGCATCCAAATCATTTATGTAAACGACAAAAAGTAGAGGATCCAGCACCGATCCTTGTGGCACTCCACTGGTCACAGGCCTCCAGTCTGAAAAACAACCCTCCACCACCACCTTCTGTCTTCTACCTTTGAGCCAGTTCTGTACCCAAATGGCTAGTTCTCCCTGTATTCCATGAGATCTAACCTTGCTAATCAGTCTCCCATGGGGAGACTTGTTGAACGCCTTACTGAAGTCCACATAGATCACATCTACTGCTCTACCCTCAATCTTCTTTGTTACTTCTTCCAAAAACTCAATCAAGTTTGTGCGACATGATTTCCCATGCAAAGCCATGTTGACTATCCTGAATCAGTCCTGGCCTTTCTAAATACATGTATATCCTGCCCCTCAGGATTCCCTCAAACACCTTGCCCATCACTGAGGTCAGGCTTACCGGTCTATAGTTCCCTGGCTGGTCTTTACCACCCTGCTTTAACAGTGGCACCACATTTGCCAACCTCCAGTCTTCCAGCACCTCACCTGTGACTATGAAATCTCCAAATACAACTTGCAAAGGTCAAGTTCAGGACTTCTGGGTTTATCTAATCCAGCTCCACACAATTTGAGACAGCTCAGCCAAAGATGGAATTTCTACTTTGATGCATCCAGTCATCTTCATCACCCATTTAGTCTAGCACATTAGTCTGAAAAGGTTTGATTTTTTTTTGACTGAACATTCAACGTATTTCCAACATTGGAAAGTAACATATGGCTATACTATCTTACCCGATTTTCAGATAACACCATTCCAGCAATCTTGTATACTTACTTGCAGAATTTGGCTCACTGCTTGCACTTAGATGTGGACAGTAGTATTACTGCTTAAAATAGCAACACCAAAAAAATGCATTGCCTGAAAGGGAACAACGCAGCTCAGTGGTCAGATTGCTGTGATGGTTCGATTTGCATTTTATAGTGAAACTAAGGGTACTATAGCATGGAATCTGCATTCGAGACCGATACACAACTTAACTGGTAACCTAGTGGACAAAATGCAGCTTGTGCAGCTAACTTACTCAGCTTTTTACTTTACTGCAAAGTAATGAGAGTCAGATTGCTATCTGGGTCAATGGCCAAAATTTGATCAAAGTGGGAGATTTTAATGAACACCTTACGAGGTACCAAGGTAGACAATGGAGATATAGTGAAGAAACTCCAGCGCTCGAGGTCAGGCAAACAAAAGCATGGCTGTCAACAGTGGAGTAATTAAAGATTGCAGACACCTCAACAGTTTGAGCAGCTGGAATTATAACAGACATCAAAATAAGAGGGATAGAACTCAATAAGAATTTCAAAAGCCAGGCATTGCCAGTTTGCAAGTATGTGTAAATCAGCAAACATAACGGTGGTGGATGAACAAGTCATGACACAAACTAACATTTAGATAGCTGTCTTGATAGAGTACAACTTTGTGTGGTGAATGATTGAGGGCTGACAGAGTACTGGAAGATTTAGTTGAGTAGATTCTGTTGATAATATGGAGCCTGAAGTAGATTGTCCAAGGGAGCTGCTGCATAACCAAAAGCTATCAAAGTCAAAATGATAAAACCAGGCACAGCTCATAGTTGTCACTTAGTAAATCTCCTCGGCAACACTGGCTCAAAGAAAGGAGAGGGAATGGAGGAAGATTGGAGCTCCAGGTTAGGACAGCAGGTAACATAGAAAAAACGTGGTCCAGTGAACCAGTGAGCAAAGGAAAGCAGCAAAAGTGTCAAGACTTGGGTGACAATATAGTCCATTAACTGTTTGCACTTGAGTAGAGGATGAATATATGAAGGGGTGCTAGTTAAGAAACTGGTTTGTGAACAAATGTTGGCATTATCTTTGCATTCCAGAATAAATTGACTCATGAATACCAATGAAGACATGATCCTGTCAAATTTGGTGATTAATTCTTAAACTAGCTGGCTGCATTGCACATTCAAATCAATGTCCCTTGGTCTCAAGGGGGATAGGATGTAGAACAATATCAGGCAATTACTGGAGTAATAGACAATGACTTTAATAAATAAGAGGACAAAGGTGATGAAGCTGTGACTTAGCAGATCACTAGCTGCACAAATGACCAGAGTCAACAACTGACAGGGGCCTGAGGGAAACAAGTCTGGTTGGGTGAATTTTGTGAAATATGGATGGAAAGTGAAGCAGAAAACAACAAATTGATCTCAATGATAGTTACCATGAACTCAGCTAGGCCATTCAAGATGGTCATAAAATGGGTTGGACAATTGATATGGAAATTATACTTACTGTGGAACAATAAGTATTCTACAGAGAAAACATCAAAGGGGACTTTGGTATATAATCAGGTAAATGGACAGACTAATGAGATTTACAGCAGGACAGATCATCATACCAATTTTAGCACTGCAAATAGACAAATGGAAAAACTTCATTAATAGAAAAGCTATCCCTTATCTATGTTTCTGTCAGGGCCACAATCTTAATGTTATCACTCACAAACTAAAGAGGACCAAAGCTTTGCTCACAGGGTTAAAGAACGTTCTAAAAGAAGAAAGGGGACAGAGAAAGCCAATCCAGTGCTGGAGGTAACTAGCACAACACAAAAGGGGGATAGTGGGATTAGGTACAAACAGGTATACTGAAAGGGAAGGCGGAGTACAGAATGGGCCAAATGAAGGGTGAAAGGCAACAGAAAGGAGTTGGCACCATGACTGAAGGATTGGGGCTTGAGGGGGTTAAAAAAAAAACAGGAGGATCAAACAGTATGGTGTAACCCTGTGAATTGACACTGTGGAACTAAGAGGACCAAAACATCCAGATGACTCCAATGGGGGCAAGGACAAGAGATTTTGAATTGGTGAGTGATTCAAAAACAACGATCACTTGTTCCTTCCAACAGGATGCCCGACATTTGCTTAGCTGCCATTCGTAGTCTGTCATTCTTAGTCTGTATGCAAGGATACTATTGGTCATGCCTTTTGGTGGCTAGTTGATGTTCATGTATCCTGGTGGCTAGTTTTGTGCATGTCTGTCCGACATAACATTTGTTACAGCCCTTGCAGGGTATTTTGTAAATGCCATTCATTTTGCTGGTTGAATATAAAGGATCCTATACCAGCAGAGTGTTTATTGGGTACCCATTGTTCTTGAATACGCTGTACAAGTATTTTTCTTCCACCCCATGTAGTTCCTGAGTGCTGCAGTGTTGTGGCCCATTTAAATGATGTCTGGTGCAGTTCCATTTGTGGGAGTTGGGATGATTGTTTCTGGAATTAAGTATCTGGTCTGTGTGTGTTGCTCTCCTGAAGACACTGGCCTGCAGTTCTCCAATTAACTGTTCATCCCACTGTGACATCTAGGAAGGGGTATCTGTTGTTCTTCTCTTTTGTGATATTTACGCCAGTAAGGATGTTGATGATGATATCGTAGGTTTCCTCTTATTATTTGTTCTGTTTTGTGATGACAAAGGGGTCATCCACATAGCAGACCCAAAAAGTTTGGGTTGGATCATAGAGAGGGCTGTTCGTTCAAGTCTCCACATTACTGCTTCTGCTAAGAAGCCAGATATTGATGATCCAATGGGGTTCCATTGTGTTTGTAGGTCTTTTCATTGAAGGTGAAGTGGGTAGTGAGGTACAGGTCCACTAGCTTAAGAAAGTTGTCCTTGCTGAAGCAGCTGCCTGGTATACATATTCTTGGTTCATCCAGTAGTGCAGTCAGTGTTTCTTTGGCCAGTTTGATGTGAATAGGGCTGTCACATCAAAAGGAGACCATTATTTCGTCCTCTGCTATTTTGATCTGACGTTCAGGAATTCTTGGGTGGAGTGGTAAGAGTCTTCTACTAAGTATTTCAGTTCTCAGTGGAGTTCCTTTGTTAGTCTGCATGCTGGTGTGCCAGGAAGTGAAACCATGGGTCTGAGGGGGGGCCCTGGTTTGTCTACCTTAGGTAATTCATACAAGCGAGGTATGTTTGATCCATCAGGTTTCATTTTTTTGGGAGATCTGTCTTGTTAACTTCGGCTGATTTATGAAGCTTCTTCAATGTCACTGTGATACGGTTTTCTAGCTATGGAGTCGGGTCTATCGCCACCTGTTGATAAGTGTCTGTATCTGCGAGCAGTGAGTTTACCTTTTCAATACACTGTGCTCTTTCTACGATGATGGTCATGCACCCTTTGTCTGTAGGTAGGATTACAATATTTGTCTTTTGACTCCCATTAGGGCTTTCCTCTCCTGTGTGTTGAGGGTGCTCCCTTTTTCCTGCTACGTGGATGACACCTTTGTCATCACAAAACAGAACAAGTTGTGAAGGAAACTTACAACATCAACATCCTTACTGGCATAAATTTCACAACAGGAGGACAACAGACTCCCCTTCCCAGATGTCACAGTGGAACGAACAATTAATGGAGAACTGCAGACCAGCATTTACAGGAAAGCCACACACACAGACCAGATATTTAACTACAGAAGCAATCATCCCAACATCCACAAAAGAGCTACACCAGGACAGCATTCAAGAACTGAGAGTGGCAGAAGAACTGGTACCCAATAAACAGTCTGCCATTCTTAAACAAACCCAAACAAGTAGACAATGTGCTCAGAAACTCAACCTGTTCACCCTTGCAACTCACAGCCCTCCAATCCCTCTGCTCCAACCCCAGCCTCCATCAAACCAGTAGAGGAGGGGGACATAGTGGTAGTTTGGCACACCAACTTCGACACCATTGAAGCCAAGACCAACTTGCAGACACCACCTCCTACGCCCCCTTGACCACGACCTCACCTTCCATCACTAAACCATCATCACCCAAACCATCCACAACCTCATCACCTCAGGGGATCTCCCACCAACAGCCTCCAACCTCAGTCCCGGAACCCCACACCGTCAGGTTCTACCTCCTACCTAAAATTCACAAACCTGGCTGCCCCAGTCAACTTATCATCTCAGCTTGCTCCTGCCCCAAACTTCTCTCTGCATACCTTGACACCATCCTGTCCAGGAACTCCCCACATACGTTCGGGACACCACTCATGCCCTCCACCTCCTCCATGGCCCCCAACACCTTATCTTCGCCATGGACATCCAGCTACTGTACACACCCATCCACCATGATGGAGGGCTCCAAGCCCTCCATTTCTTCCTCTCCTGCCAACCCAACCAGTACCCCTCCACTGACACACACATTAGATTGGCTGAACTGGTCTTCGCCTTTAACAATTTATCCTTCAAACCCTCCCACTTCCTCCAGACCAAAAGGAGTAGCCACGGGTCCCAGCTATTCCTGCCTCTGTCGGCTACATGAAACAGACCACCTGCCGCAATTACACCGGCACTATGCCCTACCTTTTTCTCTACTACACTGATGACTATCTGCACCACTTCATGCTCCCAAAAGGAGGCTGAACAGTTCATATACTTCACGATTACCTTCCACCCAAAGTTCACCTGGACCATCTTGGACACCTCCCTTCCCAGACTTCTCCATCTCCATTTTCAGCAACCAACTTAACACAGCCATCTACTACAAACCCATAGAGTCCCACAGCTACCTGAACTACAGCTCCTCTCACCCCGCATCCTGTAAAAACACTATCCTTTATTCCCAATTCTTTCACCTCTGCTGCATCTGCTCCCAGGAGGACCAATTCCACCACACAACATCCCTCCAATCGCAACAAGGACAGAACCATCTAGTCCTCACCTTCCACCCCACCAACCCCCAGACACATCATCTGACATAACCAACAAACAGACCCCTCCCCACACCTATCTGCATTCCAGAGAGACCATTCCCTCCACAACTCCCTTGTTAGGTGCATGCCCCTCACCAACCCATCCTCCACTTCTGGCACCTTCCCCTGCCACTGCAAGGGCAAAACTGACACCCACACCTCCCCCTCAACTCTGCCCAAGGGTCCAAGAACCCTTCCACATCAGACAAATTTACCTGGACTTCCACACATCCACTGTGTCCATTACTCTCGATATGGTCCCCTCTAAACTGGGGAGACAAGATGCCAACTTGCGGAACGTTAGGAGAATATCTCTGGGACACACGTACTAAACAACCATACCACCCTGTAACCAAACATGAACTCTCACTCCTCCAAGGAGGTGCAAATCCTGGGCCTCCTCCACTGCCAAATTTAGCCACCCAGCACCTGGAGGAAGAATGCCTTATCTTGTGTCTTGGGACTCTCCAACCACATGGGATCAGTGTGGATTTCATCAGTTTCCCAACTTCCCCTGCCCCCACCTTATTTCAGATCCAACCTTCCAACTCAGCGCTGCCCTTTTGAACTGTCCAACCTATGTTCCTTCCCACCTATCCGCCCCACCCTCCTTTCTGACCTATTGCATTCCCAGAAACCTAGTTCAAAATAGGTCAGTAAAGTACTATATATTATCTTTGTAGACACATCTGAATCAATGAAGTCAGGAAAGACGAGGAATAAATCCAGCAAGTACAGAACAACCCAATTTAACAGAAATAATAACAAAACTAAGTCACTTAGACAAGTGTAGACTAAAGTAAGCCATGGACATGAGGAGGATAAATTCTGTTTAACTAAGTTGATTGACTGTTTAGAAGAAATAACAGGTTCCAAACTATAGGAAATTGATGAGAGCAAAGCTATTGAAGTACTATACATGGATTTTCAAGCAGGATTTTATGAAGTGTAGGACAAATGCATGAGCAAAGTTGATTTGCAGAATAATAGGGACAGAAGCAACATATAGGGTAGATACAAAATTGTGCAGGGGACAAACAGTCAAGGCAACTAGAATTTTTTGGACTGAAGCAAACTTTAGAAGGTGTCATTCAAAAATCTGTTAGTAGCCTTGGTCTTGTTGATACATCAGGTCCTAGTCTTGGTTTTACAAAAGCAACAAAGTTCACAGATAACAAAACTTGACATGTTTGGTAGAATTCGAAAGGGACTGCAGATTACAGACTGGAGATATGTGACCAGCAGTGTTCCACAAGGATCTGAGCTGGGTCCACTTTTGTTTGTTATTTATACAAATGATTTAGATGAGAATGTAGAAGACATGGTTAGTACATTTGTAGATGACGCCAAAATTGGTGTAGCGAACAGGAAAGAAGATCTAAAAATACAAATATATCGTGAATCACTGGGTCAATGGGCTGTGGAGTGGCAGATGCAAATTTAATTTGGATAAAACTGAAGGTATTACACTTTGGCAAAACCAAGGCCAAGACGCATAAAGTTAAAAGCAGTGTGTTAGAGAATAAGACAGACCTAGGGGTTTGGGTACGTAGTTATTTGTTAGCAGCACATATAGATATGATGGTTAAGAAAGATCTAGCACAACAGCCTTCATTGCTCAGACTGGAGTAAAGGAGTTGGCATGTTATATTGAGGTTGTACAGACATTGGTGAGGGTTATTCTAGAGAATAATGTCCAGTTCTGGTCACCCAGTAATAAGATAGATATTAAACTGGTGGGAGTTTAGAATAAATTTCCCACAATATTGCCCGGAATAGAGGGTTTGAGTTATAGGGAGAGGGTGGATAGGCTGGGATACTTTCCCACTGGCCTGTAGAAAGTTGAAGAGTGACCTTACAGGTTTACTAAATCACGATAAGTATAGATAAGGCGAATGGCAGGGTGGGGCATTTCAAGACTAGGGTGCATAATTTTAAGGTGAGAGGAGAAAAGTTTTAAAAAGGGGCAATTATTTTTTGAAAAGGGAATGGTTCATGTGTGGAATGAACTTGAGGTGGTGGTGTGGGTATAGTTACAACATTTAAAAGACAGTTGGATAAGTTCACAAAGAAGAAATTTGAGGGATACGTGCCAAGCACAGGCAGGTGTAACTAGTTGAATTGAATTTATTGTCACGTGCACCAAGGCACAGTGAAAAGCTTTGCCTTGCGAGCAATACAGGCAGATCACATAAGCAGCATAGATTGTAAATAATAGGCAAACAGAGGCAAAAAAACAAAAAACACAGGTATAGGAAAATGTTAAGAGTTTGAGAGTCCATTCAGTATTCTAACAACATAAGAATAGAAACTGTTGTGAAACCATCTGGTGCGTGTTCAGGCTTCTGTACCTTCTCCACGATGGTAGAGGTTGTGGAAAAGCATTGCCAGGGTGGGATGGATCTTTAGGAATGCTGCCTTCCCTTGACAGTGGGCCTGGCAGATAGATCCTATAGGAGAGAGACTGACCTTTGTGATTGTCCGGGCTGAGGTCACCACCCTCTGAAACCGTCTCCAATCTTGAATGGTACAGTTACCATCCCAAGTAGTGATACATCCAGACAGAATGCTCTCGAAGACGCACCTGTAAACGTTGACAAGGCTATTCCCTATCATGCCAAATTTCCTCAGCTGCCTGAGAAAGAGACGTTGTTACACCTTTGAAATCAGTGAACCCACATGAGTCCAAGAAAGCCTGTTGTGGATGATCACTCCCATGTGCTTGACACACTCCACTCATTCCACCTCTGTGCTGTTAACGTATAGGGGGGCATGAGTAATATCCTGCCAAAAGTCAATAACTGGTTCCTTGGTTTTGCTGGCATTGAGAGCTAGGTTGTTCTCAGTGCACCATTTTTCCAGGTCTTCCACCTCCCGCTTGTAGGCTGTTTCATCGCCACCTGAGATTTGACCAACTCTAGTGGTGTCATTAGTGAACTTGTAAATGGCATTAATCTGGAATTTACTGACACAGCCATGAGTATACAGTGAATACATAGCAGGGGGCTGAGTACGCACCCCTAAGGGGAGGGGTGCTGCTCCAGAGTTGAGTGTTAGTTACGATGGAATATTGTCCCCAAGCTTCACTGATTGTGGCCTGTGGGTCAGGAAACTATCCAGTTGCAGTCAGTGGGGCTTAGTCTGAGATCACCAAGTTTAGTGATCAGTCTCGAGGAGATGGCAGCATTGAAGGCTGAACTGTAGTCAATGAGTAGGATTCTTACATAGCCGTTCTTGATGTCAAGATGTTCTAGGGAGGAGTGCAAGTGATATGGCATCTAACATGAATCTGTTGGTCCGTTAGGCAAATTGGAGTAGTCAAGAATAGTGGGCAGGCTGGAGTTGATTAATGCCACGACCAGCATTTCAAAGCACTTCATGACCACAGAAATTAGTGCCACTGGGTGGTAGTCATTGAAACATGCTGCATGCGCCTTCTTAGGCACAGGGATGGTATTGGCCCTCTTGAAACAGGCAAAGACAGTGGCCTCCTGCAGGGATAACTTGATGTCCAAGAAGACCTCTGCCAGTTGACCTGCACATGCTCCGAGTGCATAGCCTGGTACTCTGTCTGGGCCCATCGCTTTCCTTGGATTAGTTTAGGATTATGATTGGCACAGATTGGTTGAACTGAAATGACTGTTTCCGTGCGGGATGACTATGATTCTAGTAGAGGGATCTGGAGTTATTTGTACATAAAACATTGAAGGTGACAGAGTAAATTGACAGCACAGTTAGGTGGTGTACCAGATCCTGCGTTTCACATATACGTAGAAATATAATGGTATGGAAGTTTACACAAACCTTTAAAAAATCAGCTTCAGTTTCAACTAGAGCACTTTATCCAGATCTGAGTCCCTAACAATAGGAAAGATTTAAAAGTATCGGAAAATGGTACTGAAAGAACAGTTCCAGAAATGAGGGGTTTGTTCTCATGACGGTGGCGGTGGTCTGAAGAGTCTATAGAGATGAATAGTAGAAAGGTCAAGAACCACAGGACACCAGTTTCCTATGATTGGCAAAAAACCAAAGACAACATGAAGAAAACCTCCTTACATAGCAACATGTATGATTCTGGTATACACTGCCTGAAACCATGGTGGAGACAGATTCAACCAGGACTTTCAAAGTAGTACTCGTACAAACTTTGGAGAAAAACCTGCAGGATAATGAAAAGATGGGGCAAAGTGGATAAAAGTACTTAAATTGCTCTTTCAGAGAAGCAACACTCAACTGACCAAATGGCCTATGGTACAATCGTACCACAATTCTATGAATTTTGGCCTCTTATCTGGCATGAACAGAATGTCAGTTGACACCAAAAGTCTGATGATAAACACCAACTGTGCACATAAGCATAATTGCATTTTTATAAATATTTACTAGCAATAGAGAAAAAAAGTTAGTGAATTAACTAAAGCAAAAAAGGTACATTAACAGCTAAACAACCTACCCAAGCTCCCACAATCAAATTTCAGCACAAACACAGATCCAGTCTTCAAAAAAAAAGGGGGCCAATATGAAGATAGAAAATTAAAAGTTAACTTTAAAAGTTGAGAACTTGTCTTTTTTTGAAACGGTCACATCCATGCCAGTAAGATTTCAAACTAACTGGACATGATTTGTCACTGCTACAAAAAACATTTCCAAAGCATACAATCCTTATTGAAAAAGAAATCCACTTGGTATTTGGATGCAAGGGGCATTCAATCATAAGGAAGAGACGATGTAAACTACATCAAACAAGCACCAAGACTGCCAGGATTTGCTCAACATTTCAAACACAGCCCACTTGGCACTATGAAGCATCAATTGGCCAGACAAAAAGAGACACAAGGTGACTGTAATTTGCAGTAAACATTTACTAACTACAGTGATGTATAAATACATTATATAGTCTGTTATAAGATTTAGTTTTTCTTGCCAAAACAGCTCAAATAAACGAGCAACCAAACTGAATTTTTACTTTTAGGGATTAATGAAGAACCAAAATTAAAATTCCTGTTCCTACTAGGTTGTAGTCATTGACTCTCAAAGCAATGATCAAATTATAACTATAAATCATATGCATGAAATGTACCCTTACATACAGCCAAACATTATTAAACCAGTATGCATGCACACAAATGTTAGAGGAGAATCAAGTCTAACATAAAACATCTAATTTAACAAACTATTAGGACTTCAGGAGGAAGCCTTGAAGCAGCCACGTAAAAATAGAAACTTCTATCATTCGTGAGAAGGATCACTTGTAGCACACTGGTAGAGACCCTATCTAAAAACTAGGAGGTCCAGGTGCATAATGCTGGACTGAGTTGGACAAAGCTAAAAATCACAACACATGGTTATAGTCCAGCAGGTTTATTTGGAAACACTAGCTTTTGGAGCAGGGAAAAAGCCAGTGCTTCCGAATAAACCTGTTGGACTACAACCTGGCGTTGTGCGATTTTTTTTTAAAATACCAGGTGCATAACATTTCAGAACAGGGCGGCTGTTCAGAAATAAATCATCCGCAAGATGAAAAGCCTGCTGGCAGACAGCCCCCACACTGGCGGGCAAGGGGCTCGCGAGTGGACAGACGGCCCGGGGGGGGGGGGGGGGGGGTATCAGCTGGGGCTGGCAGCACCTGCACAGGAGTGGGGCACACGGCCCAAGGACGCCCTGCTGGGCACCCACATGGCCCGGCAGCTGAGGGCAGGCACAAAGGCCCAGGCCCCTTGACCACGCCACAAAGTCCGAGGCCCGCCGGGAAACCACACCCAGGAGCACAGCGCAGGCCGCCCGGACCGGTGGGGGGGGGGGGAAGAGAGAGAGAAGCTGGACTTTTGCTGGGGGGTGGGGGGGGGGGGAACACACACAAAATGCATAGCCAACAAATACCAGACAAGGAGGGGGGGGGGGAGAGGGTATCTAACTGAAACTCACCAGGTCCGGGAGTCCAGGGCAAACCGGGCCGGAGCTGAGCCAGGAACCAGGGTTGGGACCGAAGAGGAGAAGCGGGTACAAGTGAGGGTCCAGTGGGTGCCCCCGCGCCGGGGAAACCGGTCTCAGGAACAGGGCTGGGGAGAGGGGGAAGGGACAAGGGGCGGTAAGATGGGGGGGGTGGGGGGAATCGCTCGGCGGGAACAATAGTCGGCGTCCCTTCGGGGCAACGACGGCCAGACCGAGGGATACCTAGAGGAGAGAGAGAGGTGAAGGGAGGTGGGGGGGGTGGGAAAGAGAGGGGAAAAGGGGGTGGACCGGGGGGGTAAAAGGGGGAGGGGAGGGGGTCAGGGGTAAATAGGAAAGGTGCAGTGAGGGGAGGGGAAGGGGGGAAGCCGCTAACCGCCCTCCAGCTGCCGCTCCTGTTGCCGCCTCTCGGACTGAGCGCCAGACGTACTAACCGCTGCACGGGCCTGACTGCGCGAGCCCAACCGCCGCCGCCCCGCCTTCGGCCAATCACAGCAGCGCGTCCGCGCAGCCCGGCCCCGCCAATCACCACCACCGCCCCGCCCTCGTCCAATCACGGCTGCCCGACCGCACGCCCGGCCCCGCCAATCGCCGCCGCGGCTGTTTATTCAACCAATCGCGATAGCGGGTCGCATCCTTCTCCTCCCCTCCCCCCCCCCCCGGCGCAACTGTAAACCTCCATTCCATTCAGAACAACCGATGCGTCCGCGGCAGGGACCAATCGGCAGCTCGATTTTCCCGCGTGACCGGGCCGATCCGCCAATCGCGAGTACGGCCGTGCGCAGCCGCACGATGCCGACTGCGGGCGAAATGGCGGATGCCGCACGCTGAAGGTCTCCGTGTGGAGGCGGCTGTAAGGGGCGGGGCGGAGTAGGCGGAGGTAATTTCGGCGGCAAGCCAATGGCGAGCAAGGTAATTGCGATTGAGTTTAAGGTTCACCGTCTGAAGCCACAGTTCTCATTGGCCGTAGAAGCCAACGTCGGGACCCCACCCCCCCCCCTCCCCCCCCCCCCCCTCCCCATCCCGCCCCATCCCGCCCGTCCTCGTACAATCAGAAGGCGGTGTGTGATCATGCTGCGAGGGTCAGTGCGTTCACAAAACTCCAATCAAAAGGCGAAGGCTGCATGCTGTAATGGGAATCATTCAGCTTCAGATGCAAACTTGGCACAATTTACCCTGGTTGTGCCCAAATGTGTGGTCACTTTCTGCCCAGAGGCAAACCAGAGAGAATAAAGCACGGTTTCAGTTTTATTTTGATTCTTATTTTGGGGAAAAAAAACTGTGCACGTTTGGGTGTGTTTTAAAAACACATTTTTTTGGAATGTAAAAGTCAAACTTGTACCCATACGGTATCTTTCACACTCTGCTGGTTCCCCCAAGTTAATGGTCAACTAAGTATAGTTCAAAGGTACTCACAGGAGTGGACCATTAGTCTGTACTTCCATGATATTTGCTAAGTCCGTAAGAAATAGGAACAGGAGAAGGCTGTTTGGCCCTTTGCGCCTGCTCCACAATTTAACAAGATCACGGCTAATCCAGCATTCCTCACATCACTTTCCTGGCTTTTCCCTGTAGCCCTTGATTCCTCCCACTGATCAAGCATCTATCTCTGTCTTAAATATACACAAGAACTGTACTCCCGCAGCCCTGAGAGAAGAAATTCCTCTCCACACAGTCTTAAATTGGTACCCCTTTATTGTGGTACTGTGCCCTCTGGTCCTCGACTTCACTATGAGGGGAAACATTCTATCAAGTTCCTTAAGAATCCAGTGTTTGAGATAATCTCTCATTCCTCTATTGGCTAATCTGCATTTTATCATAATTTAATTGCTTTTGCTTCTTTTCACTCTCATTCCAAATTCCATACATTCTAATTTGTCAGCTTTCACCCCAGCAACCTCTGGATACAACGTCTCATCCTCCGCCATTTCCAACACCTACAAACAGACCCCACCACCAAAGATGCATTTCACTCTCTACCCCTATCTGTGTTCCACAGAAACCATTCCCTCCGCAACTCCCTTGTTAGGTCCACACGCTCACCAACTCAACCTCTACTCCCGGCACCTTCCTCTGATACCGCAAGGGAAGTAAAATCTGCGCCCTTACCTTCCCCATCACCTTCGTGCAAGGCCCCAAAGGATCCTTCCACATCAAACAGAGATTTTCCTGCACCTCCACACATGTCATCTACTGTATCCGTTGCTCTAGATGTGGTCTCCTCTCATTGGGGAGACAGGATGCCAACTTGCGGAACGTTTCAGAGAACATCTCTGCGACACACACTGCACTAAACAACCCCACCGCAATGTGGGCAAACACTTCAACTCCCCCTCCCACTTCGCCAAGTACATGCAAGTCCTGGGCCTCCTCAACCGCCAAATTTTAGCCACCTGACACCTGGAGGAAAAACATCTAATTTTTCTGCCTTGGGATCCTCCAACCACATGGGATCAATGTCAATTTCACCAGGTATCCCTTTCCCTTCACCCCACCACCTTCTTCCCAGATCCAACCCTCCAATGCACCACTGCCCTCTTGAATTGTCCCACCCGTCAATCTTCCTTCCCATCTATCCACTCCACCCTCTGCTCTGACCTATCACCATCACCCCCACCTTTATCTGCATATCACATTCCCAGCTACCATCCCCCTAGCCCTACCCCCCTGCCTGACCAGCTGTGCTTTTCCAGCACCACATGTTTTGACTCTGCCAAGGAATGCCTACCAACTGCATACATTTATATATATCAAATGCTTTTTATAATAATTTTGATACCTTGCCCACTATTCTAAGATTGAGGGATTACAAGGACAATTGTGAATTTATCCTCATGTTTAGTCCCTTACTATTATAATTCTGGTAAATCTGTGATGTAATTCTGAAGTCAATTTATCTTCCCTTAAGTGATTCATGCAGTTCTTCAGATGGGAATTTGACCAAGGTTCTGCTAGGCACTTACAAATTCACTAGTGTATTTCTTAAATTTTCTCCTATCTACTCACTTTACATACATGGAAACATGAACTCTTTTTTTCTCCCATTCACAGCACAGAAGAGACCATTCAGCCCACCATGTCCATACTGACTCTGTAAAAACTACCCAATTGGTCCTTTATCTTTACTCTGTAGACCTGGAAATTTTCACTTTTCAGATAATTATCCAATTCTTTTTGGAAAGCCATTGTTCCACCATGCTTTCAGGTAATGCAGTCTAGATCCTAACCACTTATTGGTGTAGAAAGATTTTTCCTCATGTTGCTTCCTTTGTCAATTCCCTCAAAATCTTCAGCCCTGCATAAATGAGAACAGTTTCTCCCTGTCTACTTTTTTCAGGCTCCTCATGATTTTGAAGACCTGTATGTATCCTTTCCTTCTCTAAAGAGAACAGCCCCAGTTTTGCAATGTATCCTTACTGAATTTCTTAGTGCTGGAATCATTCCCTTAAAGCATTTATGCTTTCCATCCTTTATAAATTGTGGGCAGAGCTGCACAAAGTACTCTAGTTGAGGCTAAACTTTTCATGAGTTGTCTTATAAGATTTCAACATAAATTTCTTACTTTTGTCTGTCACTTATCATTTATGAAGCCCAGGATCCAATATGCCTTATTAACTGCGAACTGAATCTATCCTTCTACCTTTCGTGATTTGTGCACAACTACAGGTCTCTCTGCCCCTTCACCCCTTTAGAATTGTGCCTTTGTTTTATGTTTTAACTCCTCATTCTTCCAAACAAAATGTACCAGTTAATCTGTTTCATTCATACTGGTCTTAGGAGAGATTATAGCAATGGGATTGGCTTTGATTCAACGGTGACTGCACTTATATTTGTGTAGCATCTTTCAAAAGCTCAATCTATCCAAAAATACTTTGCTGCCAATGAAGTGCTTTTGAAGTGTCATCACTGTCATAATATATTTTTTTAAAAGACAGAAAATGTGTTTGCAGTAATCTCTCTCAAAAAAAAACAAAATAAATAAATTTTACTGCTACAGTTCAGGCAAACCACCACTATTCTAACTCCCTTCTTTTCAAATAAAGCCATAAACATATCCATTTGAGATGGGCAGTTTAACACCATGTCTGAAAGACAGCAATTCCCAGCATTGCAATACTACATCATGCTTGTGTTCAGCAAAGGTCTTGACGGGATTGTCTTAAAGTCTCCAAGAACAAATGTGAGAAAACTAGGACCATAATCAGGGCATCTGAGAGTGTTTCCTCATTTTCTTTGCACAACTAAGATTAAGTGTGGGGTCTGTGAGGAGCAAGGGGGGAGAAAAACACAGAGAAACAGAGTGGAGTAATTGGCGACAGAAGGTCATTCAATAAAAATCTTCAGGAATACATTCACTCAAAATGGACAACGGTTGGATTCTCCCTGCTTCCCCAAATCTATCAGAATGTCAGGTAATACAACTGGCTGTCACTAAACCAATGCTGACTTGGAGTTATTAGTAATATTTTCTGTCTTTTTGGCATAGATTACGGGTCTTCCCAAACTGACTCATGACCCTAGTGGGGGTTGGGAGCTACAAGGCAGCAGCACCTGCTGTGGACCTCAGATGGATTTCTGACAGCAGTGAGGCCCCTTTCGATCCTTACGTTCTTTTTCTTTTTGTGGACATAATGTAACAAACGGATCCTAGGCCAGTTCGTTGATGCCGTTAAAGAAAAAAAGGTCGCGTCTACTTCAGCTGGAACAGAAATCAAACCCATATTATTGGAGTTCTAGTCATCTGAACCAACTATCCGGCATACAGGACAGGAATAAATACAAAAAATAATACTCAGGATCCTAAAACAAAACTGAAACTAAACCAAACGTTTTAATCATTTAAGTTATTAGCATCCATCTGAAATGAAAACTGTCAAATTTATCTCAATGCACTATGAAGAAAGTAGCACCTAAACATGCATTCATCAAAATATATAGCTCTCAATACCTCACTTTCCAAAATTAATCAAGTGGCAAATATTGTGGTTTTGTTAAATAATTAATATTTACTACCCAATTAGTTTTGCAGCTTATATAATAACAATCTTCCTAATTTGTAAGAATTTTAACGCCAATGTATTTTGGGCTTGTCTTGAGTGCTCATGAATAATAATTCCTCAGTCTTCAATTATGTATACAGAGAGGAAAGATGCATGAGTAATTCAAGTGCTTGAGGCTAAGAGCTGACTGTTTGGACCTACTGGTAGTGATGAGGGCAGTGGGGGAGGGTTCCCTTATGAAATGCACATATTCTGTGGAATTTTCCTAAATATACAGAAATTGTAACCGATTCTTGTTTTAACATCGTCTACAGTTTTCTACCTGAAGGCAAGTATCATCGACAGCCATGACCTCCACTGTGGACAAGGCAAGGGGGCAGGTTCCCAATATACCTGAGCCAGAACCAAGATGGAATCCAATGCCATTGGCAATGAGCACCAGCAGAGCAATAAGCTCCCCAATAAGTCAGAGTTACTGTGACAATATGAACCTCTTTAATTCATAGCTTGGCGCCATGAGTAGCGATGATCAGGGCTTCAATTTCCTTTCTAACACTTTATTATTAATTGTCCATCCCCAAAGACAAGCAATAGCCTCCTCATTTCCATAGTTGAAGGTGGTTGCTATTTAGTCTGTAGAAGGGACACTCCTCGGTAAAGTGCGGCATTGCTTGTGTCTCTCCACAACTGCATAAGGGATTTGTACTGATGCCCTGTGGTGGTACTTGGCTGCACAAGGACCCTGACGTATCCTGGACCTATCTAGTAATAACCACTGTCACCATGGTACATCAAAACCTACCATTCAATAGATGAGGTCCGTCACAAAATCTTGTTAGTGACCACTGATTCCCATCCCTTGATCAAAAAGATGCCTGCTGGTAGAATTCCCTCAGGAAGGTAGCTCTATATGGGAAACCTAGATTGCAGGCAGGGCAGTGGAAGGATTGAATGTGTCATCGTGGAGTGAGTAAGTGACATGAAGCCTTGCTGATTTCAAGCATCTTGTGGGATTTTGTTGGTGGGCAAACAGCAAGAAACCAAAGGAGGGATGTAGAGAGGAGCATTTCAATTATGATGTGCATTGTTACATTCAACTGAGTGTCAACAGGATAAGTGTGATGACATTTGCCAGAGAACTAATCTGCTGCGGAGTATGACGTGACACATGCTGAGGTCCAGCATTGTGGGCAGCAGCAGTCTCTCCTACTCTTACCACCTGCATTTGGAGTATGTTAGGAAGGATTTTCAGGCTGATATCCAACTGTTCAGCTGCATTATGAACACATCTTCCTCAGTCCTGTAGTGGGACTCAAACCAAGAGTCACTGGCTCAGAGGCAGGAAACACTACAACTTCGCCATTCAGTTCATAATAAAACACTGATGGGTGATCACAATTTGGTGCACTCACTGAGAATGTATCAGTTCTCATGCACTTGCCTTGAAGTTGCTCCCCCAATGAAGTTGAAATGGCACTCACTACCTATTTCTAGCCTTCCGAATTCCATCTGTTGTCCACAATAAATATCTTCAAAAAGCATTTGGTTAGTGAATAAATATATTGTACCTGACCAATGGACCTGTTTTATTTATGACTGATTGCCACATAATCTGCACATTCCCAAAGGCATTTTGTTTAAAAAGCGATTTGAGTTATTGGTCCAAAATATAACACTTCCAAATAATGTTAGATTAAGCACTTAAATATGCCTCCTTACACATAATTGATTAGTAACTCATGGACACACAACCAATGTAGCTCGACAGGAACTGGAACATAAAATAGTAGTAATTGCGATGCATTCCATGAGCAATAACTTAAACTAAATTCTCTGTGAGATAACTTGTTAATTGTGTATCCATTGATCAATTGTATTTTTTTATATGCAGTTGATGGTCATTAACTAGGGATTAATTTATACTTTTGAGGTAGAAATAGAAGCAGATGAGATATATTTTTGTAAGGTGTATCTTGTGGAATAACTGGTTTTCTGTAGTTAAACTGAAATTCCACGAAGGCCAGTATCCCATCACGAAGTCACCTTTTATTTACACATGCATAGTACGTGACACTGACCCAGCTACCTCAGAGCCGGCGCCTAGAATGAGGAGAACCCCTGACACTCCTGTCTATATCTGTCAGCAAGGTTTGGGGCTGTTAACCTGGTCCAATCAGAGTACTCATATTCTGTGAGGTCCATTTGGCTGACCTTGTTCCAGTCACTACATCTCTACCCCACTACGTCCTGGGACTTAGGTCCATTCTTTTTCCTGCAGCTTCTCCTGGGTGTTTTTGCATCATGTCCGGTTCCTCCCACTCTTCCTCAGATACTGGTGACATATGTTGGGCCATAACCCGCCTCTTGCACCCAGAGCATCTCGAAAGAAATTTATCTTCTTCAGGCAGTAACGCAGGCGAGGCTACAACATCCACCATGTCCACCTCATCCTCAGAGGATTCTTTGACACAAGGTAGAGTGGGAGAACTCACAGCTTATAACATTTTCACTGTTCTGAGGGGCCAGGTATGTTTTGCTCCTGCCCCTTTTGCGAGGTTGAAGTTATCATGTGGACCACATGCTTGTTCAGGACCAACTCTCCCACCTGAATTTTGTACATCATGGGATGTGATCTCACATCAACCATGTCCCCTACCTATGCAGGGACATTCCTATGGCTTCGACACCAAACTTTGTTCCTTGAAGTAAACTGTCTCTTTTGCTTAGAGGAGTGTGGCATTGGCGTTCCTGATATCATTTCATCCTCAGCTCCAGGAAAATCATATTTAAACTGGAGCAGAGTCTTTCCCCATTAGCAACTCTGCTGGAACTATCTCTGTAGTTACAGGAGGGGTGGTCCTATAATCAAACAGGAACTGAGACGGTTTGGTATCAAGTGAAGCTGTAAATTGTTTCTTTACACCTGCCTTCAAAGTTTAAACTGCTGTTTCCATCAGACCATTGGAGGATGGATGGTATGGAGTTGTCCTTACATGTCAAATGCCATTTAACTTTCGGAAAAACTCAAATTTCCTGCTGTTAAATGATGGCCTGTTGTCGGTGACCAACATCTCCAGGAGTTTGTGTATTGTAAAAGATGCTCACAGCTTCTCAGTCATCCCCAGGTTTGATAACTGAGCTCCACGCACATCAAGCCACTTTGA